>NC_084579.2:27373032-27580532 GCF_033978685.3 Nerophis lumbriciformis
AAGTAGGTGTACTGTCACCTCCTGTCACATCACTCCCTGACTTATTTGGACTTTTTTGCTGTTTTCCTGTGTGTAGTGTTTTAGTTCTTGTCTTGTGCTCCTATTTTGGTGGATTTTTCTCTTTTTTTTGGTATTTTCCTGTAGCAGTTTCATGTCTTCCTTTGAGCGATATTCCCCACATCTGCTTTGTTTTAGCAATCAAAAATATTTCAGTTGTTTTTATCCTTCTTCGTGGGGACATTGTAGATTGTCATGTCATGTTCGGATGTACATTGTGGACGCCGTCTCTGCTCCGCAGTAAGTCTTTGCTGTCGTCCAGCATTCTGTTTTTGTTTACTTTGTAGCCAGTTCAGTTGAAGTTTCGTTCTGCATAGCCTTCCCTAACCTTCAATGCCTTTTCTTAGAGGCACTCACCTTTTGTTTATTTTTGGTTTAAGCATTAGACACCTTTTTTCCTGCACGCAACCTCCCGCTGTTTGCAACATTTACAAAGCAATTAGCTACCGGCTGCCACCTACTGGTATGGAAGAGTATTACACGGTTACTCTGCCGAGCTCAACAACAACACATCATTTGCAGACTATAATGACTGGTTTGCAAAAAAATATTTTTAACCCAAATAGGTGAAATTACATAATCTCCCACGGCACACCAGACCGTATCTCACGGCACACTAGGATGCTGCGGCACAGTGGTTGGAAAACACTGCCCTAAGTGTTTTTTTAATACCATGATTGGACAATTAGCTTGCTTTAATTAAATGTTTTTAAACCTTTTTTTTTAACATCTCAACACAAAAAGGACATAAACACGCTTTTAAGGTGCACAGGATTATAAGGCGCATAAAAGGGAACTACACTTTTTTTTTAAAATTTTGCCTATCGTTCATTATCATTTTGAAAGACAAGGATGTTTTTTTTAATACATTCTTACTCATAAATAAAAGTCCTCTGACAGTGGAGCCAATAGAAGGTCCTCTATTCCGCCCATAAAACCCAATAAATAACTCCCCAAAAACCGCCAACAGTACTCCATTTACATTACATTTCGCAACTTGATTATTAACCAAGTATTAGAGATAATGTTATTATTGACGCTTACACAGACACACTATTTACAGGTTGTATTCAGAGACGTGCAAACTATATTATTGCACGCCGGGCCGAGATCTTACCGTCAAAAGCAGATACGAGGAAACAATGCAAACTATGCAATAGAATCTATCTATACGTTATCAAAACAAGATTTGTGGAACGATTATCTGTCGGTCGCGTTCCCAGACATGTCAAACTATCTTGTGCTCCAGACATTCTCCATGACAAAACAGAAAATCATGGAGGTCTCCAACTTAATTGTGTGTGGCTGGGTCAAGGAATTTGGTATTAAGACTCTCCCAGATAAATATGTATCGTTTTTGCTCGGGTAAGGTTGCGTCTACAGCAATGTTTGTTGCTTTGCTTTTGTTGTGTGCGCCGTTTACGAATACGTCTTAATCAAAGTATAACTATAAATGTCAACATTGTTTATGTGCTGAAAGCTGCATTTATTTAAGAAATACAAATAACATCAAGATAATAGTTCAATGGGAAACACTAAATGTTAAGTACAAACCCCGTTTCCATATGAGTTGGGAAATTGTGTTAGATGTAAATAAAACGGAATACAATGATATGCAAATCATTTTCAACCCAAATTCAGTTGAATATGCTACAAAGACAACATATTTGATGTTCAAACTGATAAACATTTTTTTTTTTGCAAATGATCATTAACTTTAGAATTTGATGCCAGCAACACGTGACAAAGAAGTTGGGAAAGGTGGCAATAAATACTGATAAAGTTGAGGAATGCTCATCAAACACTTATTTGGAACATCCCACAGGTGAACAGGCAAATTGGGAACAGGTGGGTGCCATGATTGGGTATAAAAGTACCGTATTTTCCGCACTATAAGGCGCACCGGATTATTAGCCGCACCTTCTATGAATTACATATTTCATAATTTTGTCCACCAATAAGCCGCCCCGGACTATAAGCCGCGCCTACGCTGCGCTAAAGTGAATGTCAAAAAAACGCTGCGCTAAAGTGAATGTCAAAAAAACAGTCAGATAGTTCAGTCAAACTTTAATAATATATTGAAAACCAGCGTTCTAACAACTCTGTCCCAAAATGTACGCAAATGTGCAATCACAAACATAGTAAAATTCAAAATGGTGTAGAGCAATAAATAGCAACATAATGTTGCTCGAACGTTAATGTCACAACACACAAAATAAACATAGCGCTCACCTTCTGAAGTTATTCTTCATTCGTAAATCCTTCGAATTCTTCGTCTTCGGTGTCCGAATTGAAAAGTTGCGCAAGCGTGGTATCCAAAATGGCCGGTTCCGTCTCGTCGAAGTCATCGGGAGTCAGTGTCGCTGTTGTTCTGTGAATCCTGCCTTCCGGAAAGCTCGGACCACAGTTGTGACCGAAATATCTGCCCAGGCATTTACGATCCACTGGCAGATGTTGGCGTATGTCGTCCGGCGCTGTCTGCCCGTCTTAGTGAAGGTGTGTTCGCCTTCGGAGCTGTGTGAAAAAAGCCACCCGGCCTCTTCGCGTAAACTTCCCTTAACCACTCGCTCATCTTTTCTTCATCCATCCATCCCTTCGAGTTAGCTTTTATGATGACGCCGGCTGGAAAGGTCTCTTTTGGCAAGGTCTTCCTTTTGAATATCACCATGGGTGGAAGTTAGCATGGCAAGCTAGAACCACAGTGAAGGATGACTTCTCATTCCCTGTGGTGCGAATATTCACCGTACGTGCTCCCGTTCCACAGTGCGGTTCACAGGAATATCAGTTGCTGTGAAATACGGTAGTAATCCGTGTGCGGATGGAGAGATTGCGTCTTTTTATGAACCGGATCGCTTAGTAGGAGCCATTTTGTGGTCTTTACAGATGTAAACAGGAATTGAAACGTACGGTGATATCCGCGCGTTTTTTCTTCTTCTTCCGGGGGCGGGTAGAAGAAGAAGCGCTTCCTGTTCTATGGGGGCGGGTGCTTTCCTTGGCGGTTGCTTGCGTAGAAGAAGAAGCGCTTCCTGTTCTACCGGGAAAAAAGATGGCGGCTGTTTACCGAAGTTGCGAGATCGAAACTTTATGAAAATGAATCGTAATAAAGCGCACCGGGTTATAAGGCGCACTGTCAGCTTTTGAGAACATTTGTGGTTTTTAGGTGCGCCTTATAGTGCGGAAAATACGGTAGATTCCATGAAATGCTCAGTCATTCACAAAAAAACCTTTCTCAACCAGCTATTGCAAGGAATTTAGGGATTTCACCATCTACGGTCCGTAATATCATCAAAGGGTTCAGAGAATCTGGAGAAATCACTGCACATAAGCAGCTAAGCCTGTGACCTTCGATCCCTCAGGCTGTACTGCATCAACAAGCGACATCAGTGTGTAAAGGATATCACCACATGGGCTCAGGAACACTTCAGAAACCCACTGTCAGAAACTACAGTTGGTCGCTACATCTGTAAGTGCAAGTTAAAACTCTCCTATGCAAGGCGAAAACCGTTTATCAACAACACCCAGAAACGTCGTCGGCTTCGCTGGGCCTGAGCTCATCTAAGATGGACTGATACAAAGTGGAAAAGTGTTCTGTGGTCTGACGAGTCCACATTTCAAATTGTTTTTGGAAACTGTGGACGTCGTGTCCTCCGGACCAAAGAAGAAAAGAGCCATCCGGATTGTTATAGGCGCAAAGTTGAAAAGCCAGCATCTGTGATGGTATGGGGGTGTATTAGTGTCCAAGACATGGGTAACTTACACATCTGTGAAGGCGCCATTAATGCTGAAAGGTACATACAGGTTTTGGAGCAACATATGTTGCCATCCAAGCAACGTTATCATAGACGCCCCTGCTTATTTCAGCAAGACAATGCCAAGCCACGTGTTACATCAACGTGGCTTCATAGTAAAAGAGTGCGGGTACTAGACTGGCCTGCCTGTAGTCCAGATCTGTCTCCCATTGAAAATGTGTGGCGCATTATGAAGCCTAAAATACCACAACGGAGACCCCCGGACTGTTGAACAACTTAAGCTGTACATCAAGCAAGAATGGGAAATAATTCCACCTGAGAAACTTAAAAAATGTGTCTCCTCAGTTCCCAAACGTTTACTGAGTGTTGTTAAAAGGAAAGGCCATGTAACACAGTGGTGAACATGCTCTCTCCCAACTACTTTGGCACGTGTTGCAGCCATAAAATTCTAAGTTAATTATAATTTGCAAAAAAAAAAAACAAGTTTATGAGTTTGAACATCAAATATCTTGTCTTTGTAGTGCATTCAATTGAATATGGGTTGAAAAGGATTTATATTTACATCTAACACAATTTCCTAACTCATATGGAAACAGGGTTTGTACATCAAACAAATCTTTAACAAAGTGA
Source organism: Nerophis lumbriciformis (assembly GCF_033978685.3). NCBI lineage: Eukaryota > Metazoa > Chordata > Actinopteri > Syngnathiformes > Syngnathidae > Nerophis > Nerophis lumbriciformis. The sequence continues at coordinate 27,377,469 of NC_084579.2, forward strand.
TCACTGCAAATGTGCGTTCTTCGACTCCTTTTTTTGTCTTCTTTTGTAAAATATTGCACTCTTTCACCTTCGTTGATTACCTCTCAAGAAACTCTGAAGAAACCGTATCCTTTTCGCAATTTGAGTGGTTCCAACAACCTGAAATAACGCAAGCATAGGGCTTTTTTTTTTCTCTCGAAAAAGGCAAAATGTCACCCTGAACGCTATGGCAAGAGACGCTCGCTAGCCCACCACTTTGAGCATGTTCAATGAGCCGGACGTGACGTCAAGTGAATACAACTTAATACAACCAGCATCAACGTGATAACGAGCTTGTGTGGCTATGTTGACATCATCGGCTGATGAGCTGCGTTCTCGCGTCCGAGCTTGTGGATATGCCTCTCACCTTAATAACAGAAGGATGAGGACGTAATCCGACAAGTTGGTCAACTTTGACAGCCAATTTGGAACCAAAAATGTCAAAAAAGAGACAAATAGACGCTTGGTTCCACCCCACTTTTCTTCACGAAGATTATCTGTCGTTCTTATTCTAAACAAGAATATACAACATTCTATCAGTCGGAATCCTAATGACAGAATTAGAGATGTCCGATAATATCGGCATGCAGATATTGTCAATCAATCAATCAATCAATCTTTATTTATATAGCCCTAAATCACAAGTGTCTCAAAGGGCTGCACAAGCCACAACGACATCCTCGGTACAAAGCCCACATACGGGCAAGGAAAAACTCACCCCAGTGGGACGTCGATGTGAATGACTATGAGAAACCTTGGAGAGGACCGCATATGTGGGTAACCCCCCCCCTCTAGGGGAGACCGAAAGCAATGGATGTCGAGTGGGTCTGACATAATATTGTGAGAGTCCAGTCCATAGTGGATCCAACATAATAGTAAGAGTCCAGTCCATAGTGGGGCCAGCAGGACACCATCCCGAGCGGAGACGGGTCAGCAGCGTAGAGATGTTCCCAGCCGATGCACAGGCGAGCGGTCCACCCCGGGTCCCGACTCTGGACAGCCAGCACTTCATCCATGGCCACCGGACCTGTGCCCCCCCCCCCCCCCTCAAGGAAAAGGGGAGCAGAGGAGAAAAGAAAAGAAACGGCAGATCAACTGGTCCAACAGGGGGGCTATTTAAAGGCTAGAGTATACAAATGAGTTTTAAGATGGGACTTAAATGCTTCTACTGAGGTAGCATCTCTAATTGTTACCGGGAGGGCATTCCATAGTACTGGAGCCCGAATAGAAAACGCTCTATAGCCCGCAGACTTTTTTTGGGCTCTGGGAATCACTAATAAGCCGGAGTTCTTTGAACGCAGATTTCTTGCCGGGACATATGGTACAATACAATCGACAAGATAGGACGGAGCTAGACCGTGTAGTATTTTATACGTAAGTAGTAAAACCTTAAAGTCACTTCTTAAGTGCACAGGAAGCCAGTGCAGGTGAGCCAGTATAGGCGTAATATGATCAAACTTTCTTGTTCTTGTCAAAAGTCTAGCAGCCGCATTTTGTACCAACTGTAATTTTTTAATGCTAGACATAGGGAGACCCGAAAATAATACGTTACAGTAGTCGAGACGAGACGTAACGAACGCATGAATAATGATCTCAGCGTCGCTAGTGGATAAAATAGAACGAATTTTAGCGATATTACGGAGATGAAAGAAGGCCGTTTTAGTAACACTCTTAATGTGTGATTCAAACGAGAGAGTTGGGTCGAAGATAATACCCAGATTCTTTACTGATTCGCCTTGTGTAATTGTTTGGTTGTCAAATGTTAAGGTGGTATTATTAAATAAATGTCGGTGTTTAGCAGGACCGATAATCAGCATTTCCGTTTTCTTGGCGTTGAGTTGCAAGAAGTTAGCGGACATTGTTGTCGGCCAATAAATGCTTTAAAATGTCATATCGGAAATTATCGGTATGTTTTTTTTTGTTTTTTTTTAATTAAATCAACACAAAAAACACAAGATACACTTACAATTAGTGCACCGACCCAAAAAACCTTCCTCCCCCATTTACACTCATTCACACAAAAGGGTTGTTTCTTTCTGTTATTAATATTCTGGTTCCTACATTATACATCAATATATATCAATACAGTCTGCAAGGGATACAGTCCGTAAGCACACATGATTGTGCGTGCTGCTGGTCCACTAATAGTACTAACCTTTAAAGTTAAAAGTTAAAGTTAAAGTACCAATGATTGTCACGCACACACTAGGTGTGGTGAAATTTGTCCTCTGCATTTGACCCATCCCCTTGTTCACCCCCTGGGAGGTGAGGGGAGCAGTGGGCAGCAGCGGTGCCAAGTCCGGGAAACATTTTTGGTGATTTAACCCCCAATTCCAACCCTTGATGCTGAGTGCCAAGCAGGGAGGTAATGGGTCCCATTTTTATAGTCTTTGGTATGACTTGGCCGGGGTTTGAACTCACAACCTACCGATCTCAGGGCGGACACTCTAACCACTAGGCCACTGAGTAGGTTAACAGTTAATTTTACTAATTTTCATTAATTACTAGTTTCTAGGTAACTGTTTTTATATTGTTTTACTTTCTTTTTTATTCAACAAAATGTTTTTAATTTATTCATCTTATTTTATTTTATTAATTTAAAAAAAAAAAGGACCTTATCTTCACCATACTTGGTTGTCCAAATTAGGCATAATAATGTGTTAATTCTACGACTGTATATATCGGTATTGGTTGATATCGGTATCGGTAATTAAAGAGTTGGACAATATCGGATATCGGCAAAAAGCCATTATCGGACATCCCTAGACAGAAGACATTGTACAGTAAGGGATTATTTATTACGTTTGTTGGCTCTCATGAAGTAGTAATCAGTGATGTTGAAGAAAAAAAGCTAACACTGTGATGTGTTTTTTAAATGATTGCGCCAAGTATGCATAAATTCATCAAAAGGAGGGAGTCCATGAAAAGGCCACCTATGTGGCAAATGAGGAGGCTGACCTGAGTGAGAATGGCGCAACATCATCAATCAATATTTATATAGCCCTAAATCACAAGTGTCTCAAAGGGCTGCACAAGCCACAACGACATCCTCGGTACAGAGCCCACATAAGGGCAAGGAAAAACTCACCCCAGTGGGACGTCGATGTGAATGACTATGAGAAACCTTGGAGAGGACAGCATATGTGGGTAAGCCCCCCCTCTAGGGGAGACCGAATGCAATGGATGTCGAGTGGGTCTGACATAATATTGTGAGAGTCCAGTCCATAGTGGATCCAACACAATAGTAAGAGTCCAGTCCAAAGTGGGGCCGGCAGGAAACCATCCCAAAGGTTCACTCACAGGTCCCGGGCATTGCTGCCAATGGCGCGGAGAGTGTCCACATTTTTGGCTGACGAGGAGGAGGCATGTTGGCGCCAGGTGGGCGCCTCAGCGGCAGACAAGCTGAAGATCGCGGAGGCTGCAGGACAGGAGGTCGCGGAGGCTGTAGGACTAGATGCGCAGTTGGAGTTGACTGCAGAGCTCGTATACAGGCGTCTGCGTCGGAGCCGCTGGAGACGAGAAAGGTGTCTGCGTCAGAGCTCCTGGAGCAGCAGTGGGCGCCTGTGTCGGTGCAGCAGAAGGCGACGGCCTTGAAAGAGGGGCCGGCCTCATTTGACGAAGGACAGGAAGTGGCGGTCTTGCCGGAGGAAGAACTGGAAGTGGCGGCCTTGGTGGACGAATCCTTGCCTCCCCAGTCACACAGCTACCAGCACCAATATCGTGACTCTCCCCCGTATAGTAGAAAGTTGTGGCATCAAGCCGGGAAGTTAATCAACTTTGAAAATCCACACGAAACCAACTTGATACTAACTACCAACATGGCTCTCAACAAATGAAACTCAGCTTAAAACCCTGACAAAATTTGGAGTAGAGCTGTCCGATAATGGCTTTTTTGCCGATATCCGATATTCCGATAATGTCCAACTCTTAATTACCGATTCCGATATCAACCGATACCGATATATACAGTCGTGGAATTAACACATTATTATGCCTAATTTTGTTGTGATGCCCCGCTGGATGCATTAAACAATGTAATAAGGTTTTCCAAAATAAATCAACTCAAGTTATGGAAAAAAATGCCAACATGGCACTGCCATATTTATTATTGAAGTCACAAAGTGTATTATTTTTTTTTAACATGCCTCAAAACAGCAACTTGGAATTTGGGAGGGGGTTGAGGTGGAGGTGGGGGGTGTGGCGGGGGCAGTATATTGTAGCGTCCTGGAAGAGTTAGTGCTGCAAGGGGTTCTGGGTATTTGTTCTGTTGTGTTTATGTTGTGTTACGGTGCGGATGTTCTCCCGAAATGTGTTTGTCATTCTTGTTTGGTGTGGGTTCACAGTGTGGCGCATATTTGTAACAGTGTTTAAGTTGTTTATACGGCCACCCTCAGTGTGACCTGTATAGCTGTTGACCAAGTATGTATTGCATTCACTTGTGTATGTGAAAAGCCGTAGGTATTATGTGATTGGCCGGCACGCAAAGGCAGTGCCTTTAAGGTTTATTGGCGCTCTGTACTTCTCCCTACGTCCGTGTACCACTCCGTACAGCGGCGTTTAAAAAAGTTATACATTTTACTTTTTGAAACCGATACCGATCATTTCCGATATTACATTTTAAAGCATTTATCGGCCGATAATATCAGCAGTCCGATATTATCGGACATCTCTAATTACGAGAAAGCATTTTTAATCTGAGGAGTGAGGATTTTTCTGAAATTAGCATCTCAAGGAGAGCATAAGTGCTGGAAGATACACCTATCACCATGCGTCGGCACCCCAATGAAATTTGGGACATGGTGTAATTATAAGTGTGACCAGTCAATCATTAGAGATAAGTGTCAAGTAAACAACACCAACATTTTAAATGCCATCCATAGAACATTACACACGGCGCTCGAAAATCTATCAAAATGTTTTAGTAGTAAATGTTTTAGTGCCATTTCTAATATAAAGTAGTTTAAAGTTCTTACTTATATCTGTCAGTAAACTCGCCATGAAAGCGCTAAAACATACCGCCGTAGTGAGTTCACATTATTCACCCAAGGAACTTTAGTTATTAGAATTCCGGTCGGACGGTTTTTCACGGGACACATTTCCGGTGTGGTTGTTTCCGGAAACAACCACGATGAGGACCAATGAGGAGATGCTGCTCCATTATGGATTGACGTTTATAAATTAGCTATATTCTTATTTGAAACTGTAGAGGTGGCCCTCTAGTGGGTTCCTCAGACCACCACACACTGCCACGAGAGCCCGGATTTCAGGGTACAACACTGTTTTATTTTCATAAATCGTGCCAGCCTTTTGCTTTCCAGCAAAACTCCAACTGCCGTGTCTCGTACCGGCTGCTGCTAATAAAGGCGACAGGTGATTAGATAACAAGGCCCACCTTGGGCCATCCACTCACCTGTCGGTGTCTTCGAGGCCGGTCCCTGCACACCCCGTTCCGCGGCAGGCCCGCAGGCCACGCCCCCCTCCACAGAAACGTTTAGCAATAGTGCTACAAGATAAGGTTCCAAGGCTCAGGGTTAGTGCATCTTCCTCACAATACGAAGGTCCTGAGTAGTCCTGGGTTCAATCCCGAGCTCGGGATCTTTCTGTGTGGAGTTTGCATGTTCTCCCCGTGACTGCGTGGGTTCCCTCCGGGTACTCCGGCTTCCTCCCCCCTCCAAAAAAACATGCACCTGGGGATAGGTTGATTGGCAACACTAAATGGTCCCTAGTGTGTGAATGTGAGTGTGAATGTTGTCTGTCTATCTGTGTTGGCCCTGTGATGAGGTGGCGACTTGTTCAGGGTGTACCCCGCCTTCCGCCCGAATGCAGCTGAGATAGGCTCCAGTACCCCCCGCGACCCCGAACGGGACAAGCGGTAGAAAATGGATGGATCTCTCACAAAGTCTGCCATTAGTGGCAGCAAACACAGAAAGTGCTTTGTGCTTTCGATGTTGACGGAAGTACCGTTTGTTTTTATGCGCTCTGCGCAATCAGGAAAGAAGTTATAATAATTTTTTAAAATGATCAAAACATTTTAAGTAATAAATGTGCTTGCTCCTACATTACATACATATATCTATGCATGTAGATAAAACAGTGTTGGAAAATTTTGGATGGTTTTTAGAGGGCTTTTTATGCAGAATAGATTGTATCCCATTACCTACATTATTAGCCACGTTGGACTAGTAGTTTTTCACTATTTAGAACGTGTAATGGTACAGCAGAGAAAGAGACGGCACTGAGGCAGGGACTCCGTTTAGCTTGCAGCATTTTATTAAGCACAAGTAGGTGACGTGTGTAAGTAATCCAAATACGTGGTGTGTGTCTATATGAAGCGATTACGTGGTGAGTGTTACCAGGAGATGTTGAAGGTGCGTGTTGTGAAGGGTGCGGAAGTCCAAAGAGGGCAAGGCCGGCTCGGACGTCCGTGGGCAGGCAAGGGTCAAGGGCTGGAGCGAGGCGTCGAAGTCCGGGGGGCAAGCGAGAGGTTGAGATCCAGGGGGGCAGCAAGAAGTCCAGAGGGAAGTCTAGGGAGACGAGACACACACTTTGAAACCAGGAAACGAAGAGGAGCCGACACAGGACAAGACAGAAGGAGCACAGAGGAGGGGAAACACGGAGACCGAGGACGCACAAAAAGCTAGAGACGTGTAGGGCTTACTGTACAGGTACAAGTAGCTATGTTCTGGCACTGGAACACAGGAGACGCTGGCTGAAGAAGGACGCGGAGCTCTCATCAGCGTCAGGTGTGTTTATTGTGAAAGGAGTGCAGCCGCGCAGCAGAAAACAGAAAGACATAGGAAGTATGGATGGTGGGCAAAATGACAAAAAATGCAGTTTTCCCTGAATAAAAACTACAGCAACAGGTTGCTTACAGCAACAGGTGTTTTGTAAACAAAGCACCTGGCGACGAATTGTCGGAAAAGTTCAAAAAAGGCGTTTACGGTAAAATCACACGCTAGTATTTGGGGTAACAGATACATCAATAAATACAATTAATCAGTAATGTAAAACTGATTCATCATGATGTGATTGAGACTGAGACCTACTAGAATTGGAGTCATTTTTACTTCTGTAAACAATGCAGCGTGACGTCATTTGCACAAACCGGACGCTTTCCGTTCACATTAAAAAAGTCACCTATTTTTTTGGTAACGTGAACAACTACATTAAACGATCAGACAAAAAAAAAAATCAGTATTAGGCATCATACCATACAGCAGGGGTAGGAAACCTATGGCTCTCGAGCCAGATCAATCAATCAATCAATCAATCAATCAATTCCTTTATTATCATTGTCATAACACTTAAGTCACACATGTCAACGAGATTTTGTTTGAGATGTGGCTCTTTTGATGACTAAATATTAGCTGACATTGCTTAACACGATAAGTAATGAATAATTCAGCTGGCAATCACAGTGTTAAAAATAAAGTTCGAAATATAAAACATTCTCATGCATTTTAATCCATCCATCCATTCGTCGCATTAACGGTAAGAAGTATTTTATTTATTATTGGTTAGCTTCAGAATAACAATGTTATTAAAAAGAATAAGATACGTATTATACCCTAAAAATGTTGGTCTTACTTCAAAATGCACACATTTGGTTGTATTCAGTGTTAAAAAATATTATATGGCTCTCACGGAAATACATTTTTAAAAAATGTGGCTTTCATGGCTCCCTCAGCCAAAAAGGTTCCCTACCCCCGCCCTACAGTGTGAACGTAGCCCAAGATTGCAGTCTGAAGAACAACAACATGACTTCAGCTACGGGAAGTTGAGATCCATCCATGCAGACTGCTACTATGGCAAAGAGCATTAAAATGGCATCGAAACAGGAGTTTAGAACATTCATTAAAATATTCACCCAATCCTTAAATTAAATGCATCATTTCTAGTGCGGACATCTTGGGTTTTGTGATTACTTTTTCAATGTATACATTACTGCAAACTGCTGAACACACTATTTTGACTTACTTCTGCTTTCTAAAGAACAGTAAGGATCGCCAACCTTTTTTTCTTCTCTAAACTTTAAGTTACAAGAGGTCAGGTCAAATAACTTCTGTCTTGTAGATTTTACTTAAGTGTGGGCTGAATCACCGATCTAAACAACAGCCTTTACCACTATGCTCTATAGCAGACCTGGGCATTCTGCGGCCCGCGGGCCACATCCAGTCCTTTGTGCGTCCCTGTCCGGCCCGCGTGAGGCCAATCATAAATTACAAAATAAATTTAAAAAAAGTATCTATATCGAGTGTGCAATACAACGGTGCTGCTTTTGTTTTGAAAAGTGTTATTTGTATTACTTACGTGTGGACGTATGCGCGTGTGTGATTGTGAGTGAATGTGAACAGCGGCAATCACAAATTACACAATAAAGTTTAAAAAACATCTATGTGGTGCGTGCAATACAACTGTGCTGCTTTTATTTTGAAAAGTGTTCTTTATGGGCGTATGTCCGGGTGTAACCTGTGAGTGAAGGTGCACAGCGACAAGTGATGAGACGCTAAAAAGAGAACAGTTGATGATGAATGCCGTGTTTTCAACAAGACATGGACTGCCAAGTATTTCTTTACGGAAATTAAAAGTAAAGCTGTGTGCTTAATTTGTGGTACACAGGTTGCTGTGTTTAAAGAATATGATTTGAATCGCCACTACATGACGAAGCACGAGGAAAAATACCGGAATCTGTCTGATGAAGAGTGCGCAAGGGAGGCTAATGCGTTGATGGTAAAACTGCAAACCCAACAAGGACTTTTTGCCAAATTTCACACCCCCAGAGATGCAGCTGTCAGGACAAGTTTCGTCATTTCTCACAAAATCGCCAGAAAAAATAAGGCGTCTTCTGACGGAGAGTTTATTAAGGAGTCCTTATTGGACTCTGTTGCGCTGATATGCCGGAGACTTTGACTGTTTTTCGCTGGCTTTGGATGAGAGCTGTGATGTACGTAACACCGCCCAGCTGCTCATCTTCTTACGTGGGATAACTACCATACTTGCCAACCAACCCGGATTTTCCGGGAGACTCCCGAAATTCAGCGCCTCTCCCGAAAACCTCCCGGGACAAATTTTCTCCCGAAAATCTCCCAAAATTCAGGCAGAGCTGGAGGCCACGCCCCCTCCAGCTCCATGCGGACCTGGGTCCGCTTTCCCACGATATAAACAGTGTCCCTGCCCAATCACATTATAACTGTAGAATGATCGAGGGCGAGTTCTTGGTTTCTTATGTGGGTTTATTGTTAGGCAGTTTCATTAATGTCCTCCCAGCGCGGTAACAACACACAACAGCAGCAGTCACGTTTTTTGTCTACCGTAAAGCAGTTCGTCTGCCATAAACAGCAATGTTGTGACACTCTTAAACAGGACAATACTGCCATCTATAACATCAATAACATATACGGCTTTTAGAGAGTGCAGTGCACAACTGCGCACACAACAAGGAGACGAAGCAGAAGAACGAGGAAGATACAGTCGTGGCGATGCCGACGACGAGTAAGATGAAGAAATACGCTTTGTTGCACCTAATAAAGCAAATCTTGCTTTATTGATTGCTTGCACACAGCCAATCCAACACAAAACAAACTAGTCCCGCCCGCACTAACGCTACCGCTCCCTCTCTTCTCTCGCCCACGTCACTCACCTCACATGCTCACCTATTAAAGGGCCACACACACACACACATACGCTACTCTCATAACAGCTTGTAAGTTCCAAGCCGCAGCTGCGATTGGACCTGGATAGCCTCCGGGAAGAAGTAGTGGACTACCAAGTGCTTGGCACTGAAGATTTTCCTCAGGAAGCAAAGATTGACCGGTTTTGGGCCATGCTAGGGAGAGATAAATAAATAAATGATAAATGGGTTATACTTGTATAGCGCTTTTATATCGTCAAGGTACTCAAAGCGCTTTGACAGTATTTCCACATTCACCCATTCACACACACATTCACACACTGATGGCGGGAGCTGCCATGCAAGGCGCTAACCAGCAGCCATCAGGAGCAAGGGGTGAAGTGTCTTGCCCAAGGACACAACGGACGTGACTAGGATGGTAGAAGGTGGGGATTGAACCCCAGTAACCAGCAACCCTCCGATTGCTGGCACAGCCACTCTACCAACTTCGCCACTCTAATGCAATTGATGAAAGCACTTTTGTGCCTGCCACACATCAATGCATCATCAGAGAGGTGAGGTTAGAAAAATAGTGACAGAGAATAGAACAAGGATGGACAATTCAACCCTTAACTCAACAATGAGTAGATGAGTGTTATGTGTGTGTATATGCGTAAATAAATGAACACTGAAATTCAAGTATTTCTTTTATTTATGTATACATATATATATAATAAAATAAATATATATATATAGCTAGAATTCACTGTAAGTCAAGTATTTCTTATATATATATACACACACAGTATATATATATATATATATATATATGCTGTCATCTAGCAAAGCTGAATTTGACCAAGCAACCCCCCTGTACCAAAAAGCCCTTGATGAAAGCGGATACAATTTCACCCTCACCTATGAACCCACGCCAGGAAACCAGCCAAAAAAGAACAGAAAACGGAACGGCATCATCTGGTACAACCCCCCATACAGCAAAAACGTCTCAACGAACATTGGACACAAATTCCTCAATCTGATTGACAAACACTTTCCCAAAGACAACATCCTAAGAAAAGTATTCAACAAGAACAACATTAAATTGAGCTACAGCTGCATGAACAATATACGACAAATCATCTCAAACCACAACAAAACAATTGCAAATGAGCCGTCGGCCCTCAGACAGAACGACTCCAAAACCAACAAAGGATGTAATTGTCGAAATAAACCTGATTGCCCTCTCAACGGGGGGTGCTTACAAACATCAGTTGTCTACCAATCTAAGGTAATACGCAAGGACATTAACACATCCGACACATATGTAGGATTAACCGAGGGAGAATTCAAAACCAGATGGAACAATCACAAGGCTTCTTTCAGGAACAAAAACCTGCGAAATACCACAGAACTCAGCAAACACATTTGGGACCTCAAAGACAATAATGTTGAATATTCAATAACATGGCAAATTCTTGCATCCAGCACACCTTACAATAGTGGTAATAAAAGATGCAACCTATGCTTGAAAGAGAAACTGTTTATTATTTACCGTCCAGACCTGTCATCCCTCAACAAGCGCAGCGAAATTGTAACAGCATGCCGCCATAGACGGAAACACCTCCTAGGTAACACATGAGCCAATCACCACGCCCCTAGGCCAGCCTGTACCCACCCACTCTGTGCCCTATATAAACCATGGTATGCGAATGCTCCCATTAAAATCTCCTGACGATTGAGGGTACCCCCCCTCATGAAACAGGCCTGTAGAGATGAAATAGTCTTGTGATTTTTTCCCACACATACATATATATATATACATATATATATATGGCGTGGCGCAGTGGAAGAGTGGCCGTGCGCGACCCGAGGGTCCCTGGTTCAATCCCCACCTAGTACCAACCTCGTCATGTCCGTTGTGTCCTGAGCAAGACACTTCACCCTTGCTCCTGATGGCTGCTGGTTAGCGCCTTGCATGGCAGCTCCCTCCATCAGTGTGTGAATGTGTGTGTGAATGGGTAAATGTGGAAGTAGTGTCAAAGCGCTTTGAGTACCTTGAAGGTAGAAAAGCGCTATACAAGTACAACCCATTTATCATTTATTATATATATATATATATATATATATATATATATATATATATATATATGAAATACTTGACTTGGTGAATTCTATATACTCCTCCCCTCTTAACCACGCCCCTAACCATGCCCCCGCCACAACCACGCCCCCACCCCACACCCAACCACGCCCACCCCTCCCCCCTCCCCCCACCTCCCGAAATCGGAGGTCTCAAGGTTGGCAAGTATGGATAACTACAGACTTTCAAATCACGAAGGAGCTGGCAGCCATGCAGTCAATTAAAGAGACAACCACAGGTAATGACTTCTTCACAGAGGTAAATGCGTGTTTGGACATGTTAGGACTGAAATGGGACAAGCTGGCAGGTGTGACAATCCAATCCAATCTACTATTTATATAGCACATTTAAACAACAAAATGTTTCCAAAGTGCTGCACAACAATATTAAAAACAATATTCAAATATTATCCTTAGCTCCACCAATGACTGAATAAAAACAAAAAATAATTACATACAAAACCAATATAAAAAACAATATAAAATAAATATGATTAAAAACGATTTTTAACAACATATTGTTGTCCAAATCTGACAGGGAAAAATGTTGGATAACGCAGGATAAAGTGACAGAAATTAACCCTGTGCAGAAATGGACATTTTTGCATTGTATTATACATCAGGAAGTGTAGTATAAGACAGTGTTAAAAATAAAACCATCAAAAGCAATCTGCTTTTGTATAAAGTTAAGTTAGGTTAAATGCAATTATTATTGTTATTATTAATTATTATTATTATTATTATTATTATTTATCTCACGGTATATCAAAAATAATATTGAGCAAAATTTAATTGAAATATTGTCGGTGTGGCCCTCCAGCTGTGCTCGGGTTGCTTATGCGGCCCCCGGTAAAAATTAATTGTCCACCCCTGCTCTATAGGCTGAACATCATGCTAAGTTTTGAAACTAAAAAAAACATACAAAATACATTTTTTTATCAGTGTTTGTACCCTGCTGTGCTCGAAACAGATTTGTTTGTTTTTAGTAAGTCAACACAGTAAGCAGCATATTTTTCTCACGCAGGTTGGTTCTCTCACAAACGGTGTTGCACCTTTCATTCTGTAAAGCTAATTACAACTACTCCCATCCTAATATTGTACAGGAGGAAGATTCTTTCATATGGAGATGTTATTAAATTATCCTGCGCTGAGCTTATTAGATCCCCATTTACATTTAGAGATGCTTTTGTGCTCTTCCCCTCCTCAACCCTCTTAACGCGTGTTCTGCTGCAATCACACGGTTGTGATGACCCAAAGTATTCTCGTCGGTTTTCTAATGCCCCCCCCGCTCCAAAAGTCGTGGACTCTTATCATAGGCGCGACTGTGCTGCTTTAGATTCATGGTTCACTTTGTGTTATTAAACCTTCTCGTGCTTTTTTGTTACGGGTTTGGCTGGTTAATTAAGTGGGTCACGTATCATTTCAAAGGCCAAACCATAACGGGTTTTGACCTCGCAGGTTATTAGAAGCAGAGGTGCTCAGTTGGGCATACTTCAGTGAACACAATTCGCCAAAGTTTGAATATTTGGGCATATTTTGCTTTGCTTGACATTGGTAAGATTACCGTATTTTCCGCACTATAAGGCGCACCGGATTATTAGCCGCACCTTCTATGAATTACATATTTCATAATTTTGTCCACCAATAAGCCGCCCCGGACTATAAGCCGCGCCTACGCTGCGCTAAAGTGAATGTCAAAAAAACGCTGCGCTAAAGTGAATGTCAAAAAAATAGTCAGATAGTTCAGTCAAACTTTAATAATATATTGAAAACCAGCGTTCTAACAACTCTGTCCCAAAATGTACGCAAATGTGCAATCACAAACATAGTAAAATTCAAAATGGTGTAGAGCAATAGTAACATAATGTTGCTCGAACGTTAATGTCACAACACACAAAATAAACATAGCGCTCACCTTCTGAAGTTATTCTTCATTCGTAAATCCTTCGAATTCTTCGTCTTCGGTGTCCGAATTGAAAAGTTGCGCAAGCGTGGTATCCAAAATGGCCGGTTCCGTCTCGTCGAAGTCATCGGGAGTCAGTGTCGCTGTTGTTCTGTGAATCCTGCCTTCCGGAAAGCTCGGACCACAGTTGTGACCGAAATATCTGCCCAGGCATTTACGATCCACTGGCAAATGTTGGCGTATGTCGTCCGGCGCTGTCTGCCCGTCTTAGTGAAGGTGTGTTCGCCTTCGGAGCTGTGTGAAAAAAGCCACCCGGCCTCTTCGCGTAAACTTCCCTTAACCACTCGCTCATCTTTTCTTCATCCATCCATCCCTTCGAGTTAGCTTTTATGATGACGCCGGCTGGAAAGGTCTCTTTTGGCAAGGTCTTCCTTTTGAATATCACCATGGGTGGAAGTTAGCATGGCAAGCTAGAACCACAGTGAAGGATGACTTCTCATTCCCTGTGGTGCGAATATTCACCGTACGTGCTCCCGTTCCACAGTGCGGTTCACAGGAATATCAGTTGCTGTGAAATACGGTAGTAATCCGTGTGCGGATGGAGAGATTGCGTCTTTTTATGAACCGGATCGCTTAGTAGGAGCCATTTTGTGGTCTTTACAGATGTAAACAGGAAATGAAACGTACGGTGATATCCGCGCGTTTTTTCTTCTTCTTCCGGGGGCGGGTGGTTGCTTACAGTAGAAGAAGAAGCGCTTCCTGTTCTATGGGGGCGGGTGCTTTCCTTGGCGGTTGCTTGCGTAGAAGAAGAAGCGCTTCCTGTTCTACCGGGAAAAAAGATGGCGGCTGTTTACCGAAGTTGCGAGATCGAAACTTTATGAAAATGAATCGTAATAAAGCGCACCGGGTTATAAGGCGCACTGTCAGCTTTTGAGAACATTTGTGGTTTTTAGGTGCGCCTTATAGTGCGGAAAATACGGTATGCAAAAACGGTGCAACCTGTTATCACGAAACAGAGAGGTAGCGCACGTGACAAAAAGGACCTTGTTAAATTGAGGTATAAATGTGGATTTTGTCACAATAGAGCCATTGCAAACATGTCCAATTCTAACATTTCCCACCATTTTCTGTCTATTTTGTTTTGTTCTGAAGTGACCATTTTAGTGTGCTGACGTCACAAGTGTCAAACACAACTAAGAATGCACTGTAAGCATCCATACCTGTTAAATGTCTCTAACTTAAAGTTAAAGTCCCAACGATCGTCACACACACACTGGGTGTGGTGAAATGTGTCCTCTGCATTTGACCCATCCCCATGTTCACCCCCTGGGAGGTGAGGGGAGCAGTGAGCAGCAGTGTGCGCCGTGCTCGGTAATCATTTTGTGATTTAATCCCCAATTCCAACCCTTGATGCTGAGTGCCAAGCAGGGAGGTAATTGATCCCTTTTTTTTTTTTTATAGTCTTTGGTATGAACTCAAAACCTTCCAGTCTTAGGGCGTACACTCTAACCACAAGGCCACTGAGCTGGTCCAAAGGACCCATAGCGTCCGGATGACCAAAACATCAGTAGAAGAGAACACAAAATAGAATATTAGGGGCTTACATTCTTTCTCCCTAGTTTTTTAGCGAAGTGTCTGCGCTTCTCTCTCGGTTTTCCCACAGGTTCTGACTTAGTATTTCTGCCCTTGAAGGTGCTCCTGATTTTTGAGTTTTCACATTTTTTTCCATACCAAGTTTGACCAAAAACCTTCTTCTTTTCAGTCAGAATCATTAAAACTATCGCTGTAAATTACAGTGCTCTCGCTTGGTCGGTCCTTTTTTGCGTAAGTCAATTTGACTGGAGAACTATAACTATTCGATTCAGAATTGATTCATGATTCAAAATGATTCCGAATTCAACATCAATACTTTTTTGAATAACATTGGGTGCCAGTTCAATGATTAACTTAATTCCTCCATAAAAGCTCTGATAGATTTCTTTATTACTTAAAAGAAAACTGGTTTTGTTTATTAAAATGCTTCCAAAACCTTTAATAAAGTCAAATACAAATAAGGCAACAGGAGAAGTCACTAACACTTATCTTTTCTCAAGTAAATCTGTACAGCAGATATGAACATCTACATCAACAATATGATTTGCTTGAGTGGCTGAACAGGACAGATTAAAAAATTAAAAATAAACTTTTTTAACAAATCAATTTTCGATTTCTTTTTTTAATCGATTAAGAATCGTTACAAATAAGCATCGCGTATAACTGGAAAAAATTTATTCTTTTGACCCCTTCTTGGTATTTTAAAGTTAAAGTTAAAGTTAAAGTACCAATGATTGTCACACACACACTAGGTGTGGCGAAATTATTCTCTGCATTTGACCCATCACCCTTGATCACCCCCTGGGAGGTGAGGGGAGCAGTGGGCAGCAGCGGTGGCCGCGCCCGGGAATAATTTTTGGTGATTTAACCACCAATTCCAACCCGAAAGCTTCCTTTTTTTTCTCACCACTCGATAATGCGCCTTATAAACCAGTGAGCCTAATGTATTGGATACGTTTGGTTAGGTTTACCCATCTAAAATCTTTTGTAGGGATTGGAAGGGGTGAGGATAATCATAAATTGCAGATGTCAAGAAAATCTGTCACTCTGCATGATCACAACTAATTGAAATTATAATATTGAGTCTGAGCACGCCACATACAACTGAATGAAGAGCATTCTTAGTCAACAGCCATACATGTTACACTAAGAGTGGCTGTATAAACAACGCCTACACTTTCATAAATATGTGCCATATTGTGAAACCACTCGAAACAACAATGACAAACACAATTCATGAGAAACACAATGACAAACACAACAGAACAAATACCCAAAATTCCCTGCAGTACCAACTCTACCGGGACACTACACAATTTTATTTGGGACATGGTGTAATTATAAGTGTGACCAGTAGATGGCAGTCAAACATTAGATATAAGTGTCAAGTAAACAACACCAACATTTTAAATGCCATCCATAGAACATTACACACGGCGCTCAAAAATCTATCAAAATGTTTTAGTAGTAAATGTTTTAGAGCCATTTCTAATATAAAGTAGTGTCAAGTTCTTACTTATATCTGTCAGTAAACTCGCCATGAAAGCGCTACAACATACCGGCATAGTGAGTTCACATTATTCACCCAAGGAACTTTAGTTATTAGAGTTCCGGTCGGACGGTTTTTCACAGGACACATTTCCGGTGTGGTTGTTTCCGGAAACAACCACGATGAGGACCAATGAGGAGATGCTGCTCCGTTATGGATTGAAGTTTATAAATTAGCTATATTCTTATTTGAAACTGTAGAGGTGGCCCTCTAGTGGGTTCCTCAGACCACCACACACTGCCACGAGAGCCCGGATTTCAGGGTACAACACTGTTTTATTTTCATAAATCGTGCCAGCCTTTTGCTTTCCAGCAAAACTCCAACTGCCGTGTCTCGTACCGGCTGCTGCTAATAAAGGCGACAGGTGATTAGATAACAAGGCCCACCTTGGGCCATCCACTCACCTGTCGGTGTCTTCGAGGCCGGTCCCTGCACACCCCGTTCCGCGGCAGGCCCGCAGGCCACGCCCCTCTCCACAGAAACGTTTAGCAATAGTGCTACAAGATAAGGTTCCAAGGCTCAGGGTTAGTGCATCTTCCTCACAATACGAAGGTCCTGAGTAGTCCAGAGTTCAATTCCGGGCTCGGGATCTTTCTGTGTGGAGTTTGCAAGTTCTCCCCGTGACTGCGTGGGTTCCCTCCGGGTACTCCGGCTTCCTCCCACCTCTAAAGACATGCACCTGGGGATAGGTTGATTGGCAACACTAAATTGGCCCTAGTGAGGGAATGTGAGTGTGAATGTTGTCTGTCTATCTGGTGGCGACTTGTCCAGGGTGTACACCGCCTTCCGCCCGAATGCAGCTGAGATAGGCTCCAGCACCCCCCGCAACCCCAAAAGGGACAAGCGGTAGAACATTTCAGCTGATCAAAAATAGACCATTCATTGGCAGTGTGCCTTATGGTCTGGAAAAAAATGGTATATTACTCCAACCTGCAACAATACATTTAGCAGACATATTTGATCATTCCTTGGAATTCTGTGGAACTATAACTTGACTCGGGATGAAGACGCTGCCAAACCCATACTGCACAGTATAAAATTGTCTCCAGTCTTTTGGAGGTGAAGTCAAGCAGGCCTGCCCATATTTCGGAGCTGACAGTGGGCGTTCCAAAATGTGCTGCAACTCGTTAGAAAACAATCCTAAAATCACCACAATGACTATTTTGGGAGCCGTTTTATCTGTAGACATCATTTCAGGTCCAGAATAAGTGCCAATGTTGTCAGAATCAGAGGGGCCCTTTAAATTTCATTATACTATTGTTTCAGTAATGACTATAAACAGTCCCAACAATAGTCAATCATTCTTCTACATAAAGCAACTAGCATCTATTATTTAGCTCAGGGTGCTGTGTTGAGCTCTCCATAGCTAAACCTGCACACAGACTGACTGTTTTAGGTTAGCTCGTTTTGAAGAAAGTAGTGAAGTTGTGAAGTGGGACTTAAAAAAAAATAAAAAGGAAGAAGAAGAAAGAAACAATGCTATCAATCAAACACCCCACCGTGTCCTAATGTGGAGTTATATTATACCAATGAATTTTATAGCTAAATAAGTCCTCAGCTGACACAGGAATCGTCAGTGAGTTGATTATGATCACAGCATTCCTTAAAGCTCATTCATTTCTACTATTTATCATCAAGGGATGACTGAGCTGCAGAACATTCCGCATGCAAACCATACGAGATAAGCAGTGCGCATGAATATTAACGTGTTAAATTTGTCGCTGGTTTTTTCCATTTGCTAGCAGCTCATCTTTTATTATGATTTTCGTCCTTTTTTCCTAATAGGATTTCATGAGGGGGAAGAGCAGGTTGAAGTCTAATCTAAGTCTGCAGGTTTGGTATTACAGGCTTCTCTTTGGGAATCTGACTCGCGGTGCGAGTGATTGACTGAAAGCTCCCCAGGCATTGTGTATTTTCTCACTCTGCATTGTGACGCTCGTGTGGTGCAATGCTACCATGCGGAACTCTACATTTGAGACATTCCTTCAAAGCTAACCTTTATTGAGTATGCATATTTTAATTAGGAATCACTGAAAGCCTTTTAAATCGTAACATGTTCCAGATTTCAGTTGACAATTGTTTACTGATTTTGCAGGATAAATCGTAGAGAACATGAAATCCGGATCCAAATTTTAATCAACATCAAAGTGGCGCGTCTAACTTCCGTGAATATCCCCAAATGTCATAATGTGACTCAGCAGTATGTAAAGCCTCCACATGACTGTGTGCACTCCCTTCTAGGCATGTGTTTGATGAGACACTGGTTTGGTGGGAGCGGGGGTGTATATTGTAGCCCGGAAGAGTTAGGGATGCAAGGGATTCTGGGTATTTGTTCTGTTGTGTTTATGTTGTGTTACGGTGCGGATGTTCTCCCGAAATGTGTTTGTCATTCTTGTTTGGTGTGGGTTCACAGTGTGGCGTATATTTGTAACGGTGTTAAAGTTGTTTATACGGCCACCCTCAGTGTGACCTGTATGGTTGTTGATCAAGTATGTCTTGCAGTCACTTTCGTGTGTATGTACTGTAGGAGCCGCATACAACATGTGACTGGGCCGGCACGCTGTTTGTATGGTGAAAAAGCGGACGCGTCGACAGGTTGTAGAGGACGCTAAAGGCAGTGCCATCAGGGCACGCCCTTAATATTGTTGTCCAGGTGAAAATCGGGAGAATGATTATCCCGGGAGATTTTCAGGAGAAGCATACATTTGTTTTACTTATTAAATGAACCTAAAATATGACTTATTTTTATCTTTGTGGAAAATATTGGACACAATGTGTTGTCAAGCTTATGCGATGCGAAGCAAGTGTAAGCCACTGTGACACTATTGTTCATTTTTTAAATGTTTTTATTTTTTTGTGGATGGCTGTGATGATAATGTCAATGAGAGATTTCTGGTCACTGCTGTGTTGGAATTATTGTTAATATTGATGCTGTTGTTGATATTGTTCATTTTTGTTTGACTACTTTTTGATTGTTGTGTGTCATGTTTGTGTGTCCTCTCAATTGCTCTGTTGATGGCTATTCTGAGTGTTGCTGGGCCGGGTTTGGTTTTGGAATTGGGATTGTGTTGTTATGGTATTATTGTGCATTGTTTATAAAAAAATAAAATTAAAAAAAATTGATTAAAAAGACATAGGTGCAGCAAGTTCAATGCAGGAGATATATTTTTACTAGTGAAAGCAAAGCAGCCTCACACTAAAATGGGTTAGGGGTTAGGGTTAGGGTTAGGGTTAGGGTGCACATGTACACAATGAGAATAACGAACAACAAATCAATGGTTGAAGTGACAAACTTGCCATTCAAACAATACACTGTTAGTTAACAAGAAGATATGACAGCCATCAAAGCATATTACATTTCTTTACTACCAAACGTAAAACAAATCAGTGAAAAGATACAAAAAAGCCGACAAACTGCTGCCGCTAACTGCTAAAGCGAACAAACACAGCTCCGTTTAATCCTTCGATGACGTCACACATCACTTGGCAACAGGCTCCGCCTTTTAAAAGCACACACACACGCACAATCATAATCTCAACTGCATGCCTGATATTTGAAGTTTTTGTTTTAAGTAACATATTAATTACTTTCCCTAGTAATTAATTACATATATTAACATACCTGCCAACTACTCCGGTTTTCCCGTAATTAGTACGGTTTTCATCAACCTATTCCGGGTTACGGTTGCAGTGATAAAAAATACGGTTTTTCATTAATTAAAAAAAAATATTTTTTTTTAAGTTTTATTCACGAAATCGCGTAACAACAATGACAATCGACACTGCTTCCCGTAACTTCCTATCGAGCCATTCCGAATGCCATGCGCGAGGCTATTTATAGCACCGCTGCCAAGCACGAGGCCATTGTTTCCAAACGAGCGAACGATCATGGAATCAGCCGGAGAAAAATCGCATACGAGTCTTAAACCGAAAAGAAAACTGCAGTCATTCCGTGAAGAATATTCAAAAGCCTATCCGGGAATAATTATCCGTTCCAAAAAGGGTGAAAACTACGCGAATTGCACCTTGTGCAGACAAGATTTTTCGATCGGACACGGAGGAATTAGCAGAGGTGTGGACTCGAGTCACATGACTTTAACTCGAGTCAGACTCGAGTCATGAATTTGATGACTTTAGACTCGACTTGACAAAATGTAAAAAGACTTGCAACTCGACTTAGACTTTAACATCAATGACTTGTGACTTCACTTGGACTTGAGCCTTTTGAATTGACATGACTTGACATGACTTGCTACTTTCCCCAAAACCCAAAGATGAAAAAGTTATTCGGGAGCGCTCCGTATTTTTCATTGTGTACTTGTCTATCAGCGTTGCGTGTGTCAGCTGGTGTGCTGTCAG
This sequence comes from Nerophis lumbriciformis, assembly GCF_033978685.3. NCBI lineage: Eukaryota > Metazoa > Chordata > Actinopteri > Syngnathiformes > Syngnathidae > Nerophis > Nerophis lumbriciformis. The sequence goes on from NC_084579.2 coordinate 27,398,640, forward strand.
TACAACAGCCAATCAAATTAGATCTACTTTGTTTTCATCACACAGCATTCATCCAATCAAATTGCAGGACAACCAACGAAGAAGACATGTCCAAACCACACGCCAGTGAACAAAAAATGATGCCTAAAATAATTTCGTTTGGGTATAAAAATTACGAGGTGGTCAACACAAAACGGTTTGCAGCATGCAACACATGCGGTTCGAAAATTACTGATGGAGAGGCAACAACTTCCAACTTCGTCCGGCATTTGAAGTTGCACAAAGAACGGTAAGTTTTGAATGTAAGATAACGTTTATTGGCTAAGTAACGTGACTTTTATTTGCTGTGTAGTGAAATCAGTGAGGCTGTAAACTCACTGCTAACGTCATAACGTTATTGCAAACACGGGAATCTGTTGCAGTTCACTACCTTATTCATACTTTTTGTTCAGTGATTTTTTTAAGCAGGGTTACGTTAGTCAATATATCACACGTAACGTTAGACGGCGGTCAGCAGCACCGCGTATTTTAGCCACCTAAAAAAAGACAAAAATAGTAAAATAAAGGTCAGTTAAAATGTATACTATATTATGAATATGTGTACCGTTTTAGCTAGCTTTCTGACATACTGTTGGTTGTTTACCTCAGTGGTCCCCAACCACCGGGCCACGGCCCGGTACTGGTCCGTGGATCGATTGGTATCGGGCCGCACAAGAAATATATATATTTTTTTTTTATTTTTTTTTTTAAATTAAATCAACATAAAAAACACAAGATACACTTACAAGTAGTGCACCAACCCAAAAAAACTCTCTTCCCCTTTTGTTCTGGGCATTGAACATGAAGACTCTTCCTTCACTGTTCCGAGTGGCCATGAGAGTCTTGGCAGTGCCTGCCTCCAGTGCTCCAGTGGAGCGAGTTTTCAGCCATGGTGGCATCATACTACGCCCCCATCGTGCACAAATGACTGACAGACTCTTGGCTAATTTGGTCTTTTGCAAATGCAATGCAGCATAGGGCCCTGACATATAAAAAGTACAACTTTTTTGTTATGTTCACGTATATGTCATGTTTTTTCAATGTTAACACTTTTGTACAAATAAGTACATTTGCACTTTATTTTTCAATGTGTTTGTTCTGTAAAGGAATGAGTTAATGTTTAAAATGACTGGTTAACAGTGCTATTATAAAGTGCAATGTCAGCACAATTTTCTTTCCTGCAATTTAAAATGCACTTGTTTTAATAAATAAATACAGCATTTGAAAAGCATACACAATCTGTGTTACTATATTAGTATGTGGTTAAAAGGACTTGAAAGGACTCGAAACTCAAAATGCAGGACTTAGGACTTGACTTGAGACTTTCCAGTCTTGACTTTGGACTTGACTCGGGGCTTGCCTGTCTTGACTCGGGACTTGACTCGGACTTGAGGGCAAAGACTTGAGACTTACTTGTGACTTGCAAAACAATGACTTGGTCCCACCTCTGGGAATTATCGATGTAAAAGACCACGTTGGGACAAAAAAACACAAGTCTAATGCCGTTGCTAGCGATACAAGTGGAAAACTTTCAACGTTTTTCGTCGCCCAAACAGATTCTTTGGATGTGATAAATGCCGAAGTTTTATTTACGGAGGCAATAATTGAGCAAACAAAAAGGTAATGACACCAATGTTATCTATTGGAATTGTTTAGTACTGTTATACTGTTAAAAGTGTTTATACTATTTATGCTTTCAAGTCCAAGTTGAAGAAATCTTGTTAAATGTTGACAGCATAACTACCAAAATACAGAAGTATGTCCTTAATATTTTTGCAGTGCTATTTCTGTTGAAAAGTTAAAATGATTACATTAGAGATGTGATGTGCCACTTTTCAAGTGTCTGATGGCTTAAATGAATTTTCATTAATTTTTCATATTTTGAATTCTTTTGAAAGGCTTACAAAAAAAACTACATTTGAATTGTAATTCCATGCTATTGACAGGACTATTAATTTTAATGAAGTTAGCTTACCATGTTTACAGTATGATAATTGTGATAGAAATGTGAAATTTAGGCACATAATATTTTTTACAATTGAACAAGGTAGTAGATTATACAATCTTGGACAGAAAGTTAATAATGACACCAATTTTTTTTTTAATGGAATTGTTTAGTACTGTTTTACCATTTGTTTACTGTAAAAGTTGTTTATACTGTTTATACTTTCAATTAACAAATTGAAGTCTTGTGAAAGGTTGACAGGATAACTGGCATTAACTGTCAAAATAATTTCAAACTATTGAAGTTAGCTTACAGAATAAACATGTCAATCAACCCATATGATTTTTGCTGTAATATTTTTGTTTTGAAAAGTCACTGTGACTGATAGAAAAGTGATGGTTTTAGCAACATTTTAACCTGTCTGAATGCTAATAATCATTTTGCGTCGGGGGCCGAAGGAACCCCCCACCAGGACTTTGTCCTGGACCTACCGGGGCCTGCGGCCCCTGGACCCTGGCTACTAGGTTTTTCTGATTTCAAAAGTTGGCAGGTATGTATTAAAGAGAAATTCCGTTAGTAATGCAATTACTTTTTTTGGTTAAGTAATTATAATTAATTACTTTTAAAAGCAATTTTCAGAACACTCACTGCGAGACACAAACACAATTTATACAGTTGAGCAATCCTGGTAGAGTTGCACTACCTGAGCAACTTATGTGGCAAGGGCACTAGAAACAGGCTAAACCAGCCAGGAGTTCGCCAGAAAGAATGAAGCGAAGGAAATGATCTGTGAAAACCACCTGAAAAACCATTTTCACCTTAATAGACAATTGTGTTGTTAATTGCCTCTTTCCACCTATCGTATGGACCATTTGCACAACAGCAGGGGGATTTGTTTCACCATGGTTCTTTACGTCATAGGCTACTACCTCAGATTTAAGTGTGCCATCACAAAACAAGTTTAATGAACATTTTATATGTTTTTATCCACAAACTAAATTTTTTTTACACTAAATGTGTAAAACGTTTTGTCTCTACTTGTTAGCCCATTAGACAGATACCAGATTCTCAACAAAGACTGCAGTCGCAGTCCATCTAGGACAGTGATTTTCAACCTTTTTTGAGCCAAGGCACATTTTTTGCGTTGACAAAATGCGGAGGCACACCACTAGCAGAAATCATTAAACAACGAAACTCAGTTGACAGTAAAAAGTCGTTGTCGCATTTGTTGGATATGACTTTAAACCATAACCAAGCATGCATCACTATAGCTCTTGTCTCAAAGTAGGTGTACTGTCACCACCTGTCACATCACACCGTGACTTATTTGGAGGTGTTTACTGTTTTCCTGTGTGTAGTGTTTTAGTTCTTGTCTTGTGCTCCAATTTTGGTGGCTTTTTCTCTTTTTTTGGTATTTTCCTGTAGCAGTTTCAGGTCTTCCTTTGAGCGATATTTCCCGCGTCTACTTTGTTTTTATCCTTCTTCGTGGGGACATTGTCGATTGTCACGTCATGTTTGGATGTACATTGTGGACGCCATCTTTGCTCCACAGTAAGTCTTTGCTGTCGTCCAGCATTCTGTTTTTGTTTACTTTGTAGCCAGTTCAGTTTTAGTTTCGTTCTGCATAGCCTTCCCTAAGCTTCAATGCCTTTTCTTAGGGGCACTCCCCTTTTGTTTATTTTTTGTTTAAGCATTAGACACCTTTTTACCTGCACACTGCCTCCCGCTGTTTCCGACATCTGCAAAGCAATGAGCTACTGGCTGCCACCTACTGATATGGAAGAGTATTACATGGTTACTCTGCCGAGCTCTAGACAGCACCGACACTCAACAACAACACATCATTTGCAGATTATAATTACTGGTTTGCAAAAAATATTTTGCACAGTGGTTGAAAAACACTGATCTAGGATACTTTATTTTGAAGCACAGTGAAACAGAATACAGTGGCACCTTAACCAATGAGTTTTTGAGGTACAAGCTGCCTCTCTCCTAATTGTTACAGCAATACATTATTATTACGTACAGTACATCACTTCATAAAACTACTGTAGTTTGTGGTTTATATTGTATTGTTTGTTACGCAAAAAAGGTGGGCGCGTCAATCTTAATATCGATAGTATGGTTACCAAGGTCGGTATCGGTATCTGATCAATACTACTTTGATGGGATGGATACTTTTGATGCAGTTTCTCGTTCGTATATCCAGCAAACTACCCGCTTTTCCTTAGAGTTTATGCGACAGCTTTCTACTGCTTACTCAGGCATACTTTACCCTTCCCCTTACCTGCTTATAACTGCATACTTTATTTTTCGAGAATATCTGCCCGCAATAGAAGTAATCTATGTTGTTTTGTTGACATTGTTGTTAGCTCTGCTTCTTCCTACTGTTTTTCAGACATGTTGTAAAGACAAACTGGAAATATGTGATGCATTGTAACTCTATGCATGTTCGAAATAAACTTAAACCATGAACATTTTTATATTTATATTTTTGTTGCATTTTTGTCATTTTACACTTCTTTTTTTTTACGAATTAGTTGTGTATAAATAAACATGAGTTATTTTAATACATTGTGTACTGCATTGTTTTGTATAGTTGCATTAATTTATAAAACATCTTTATTAAATAAAATGATTTTCCAGCATTATCATAGTCATAATCAACTTAATAGAGACAAATTCACAAAATCTTTCAATGATTGTCATTTCAAGTCAAAGTATCGGAATCGATAACGTTCATACTAGCCCTGTATTTACTTGGTATCGGAACGATACCAACATTCTTAGTATCACCCACCCCCAGTTTATTATACAAATGATACAATATTGCTTATCTTAAATTGTTTTTTTTCTTCAAAGCATGTTACCGTACATGTTACATACAATGGTAATGTTTTGAGAGTGCCAAGCACCGATTATAAATATTTAAATTAATTTCAATGGGCAACTTTGATTTTTACATACAAGTGTTTTGAGTAATAGTACTGGTAAATTTAGTTACTACTGTACTCTAAAATAAATCATGTCTATTCATGAATCAATTTAAGTGGACCCCGACTTAAACAAGTTGAAAAACTTATTCGGGTGTTACCATTTAGTGGTCAATTGTACGGAATATGTACTTCACTGTGCAACCTACTAATAAAAGTCTCAATCAATCAATCAATCAATCAACTCACAGCATAATTTTATTGTGACATTCAACATCAATAAAATGTAAATACACAAATGGGCTAGCGTAATGCTATTTTACATTAAAAACATACGTATACACACTCGCAATTAGACACCCTTTTTCATAAAAAATCCCCTTCAGAATAAAAGCACAATTATATTTTTCAGATTTTCTGTTTGTCTGTTGTTCTGTTTTTTTTCTGACAATTTTCTCTTTTACGGAACACAAAATCAAAATGACAGAAGGAACAAGTGACATTTACTCTAAAAACAAACATGTATGTGGGCTAATACCAAATATACCAGTAAATTTACTTTAGCATTATCTTATTTAGGATGCTCATTATTTTTTATTATGAGTACATTTAGAGTGCCTCCTTCAAAGCTCTGCAGTAAAGTTGAAATGAATTTATTTCCATAATGTATACTAATCTATTTTTGTCCAGCCGGGCTAATCAAAAATCTGCCCCCAACATGTGTTGTGTACCCGTCTATTTTCATTGTACATTGTGGTGAAAAGACACCGCGGATGTAGACCACTGAATATTCAGCGAGTCTTTGTAGACTAATTATAATTTGTGCCTTCATAAACTTGGGGGACTAAATGCGATGACTGAGTAAGGCAGAGCGAAAAATAATTGATTTTCTTCTTGCTTTGATGCTGCTGTGTTGTGTCCACAAGTGTCTGATGAGGGGCTGCGTGAAATAACGAAATCTAATTCTTTATTTCTTTTGTATGATAATTTAGGTTAGAACAGGAGCGCTGTGCCAAAAGCCTGTCTCAGCAGTGGGATCCCAGTAAAAGCTATTCCGGACTCTGATTAAAAAAAAAAAAGAAAAGAAAAAGAAATGAAAATTTTATTGGTGTCGGTCATATATTTGTGGTGTTATGACATTGTAATGAAAATATATTCTCGGGGCGGGTGTTGAGGTGGCGGAACTTTAAAATGCCCCTGGCAGATTCTGCATGCTGTGAAATGTGAAACAAGTTCAACATGGAGCAAACTCGCTTAAAATAAGTTTGGATAAAAGGGGAACATTATCACCAGATCTATGTAAGTGTCAATATATACCTTGATGTTGCAGAAAAAAGACCATATATTTTTTTAACCGATTTCCGAACTCTAAATGGGTGAATTTTGGCGAATTAAACGCCTTTCTAATATTCGCTCTCAGAGCGATTGTGACGTCACATCGGGAAGCAATCCGCCATTTTCTCAAACACCGAGTCAAATCAGCTCTGTTATTTTCCGTTTTTTCGACTGTTTTCCGTACCTTGGAGACATCATGCCTCGTCGGTGTGTTGTCGGAGGGTGTAACAACACCAACAGGGACGGATTCAAGTTGCACCAGTGGCCCAAAGATGCGAAAGTGGCAAGAAATTGGACGTTTGTTCCGCACACTTTACCAGACGAAAGCTATGCTACGACAGAGATGGCAAGAATGTGTGGATATCCTGCGACACTCAAAGCAGATGCATTTCCAACGATAAAGTCAAAGAAATCTGCCGCCAGACCCCCATTGAATCTGCCGGAGTGTGTGAGCTATTCAGGGACAAAGGACCTCGGTAGCACGGCAAGCAATGGCGGCAGTTTGTTCCCGCAGACGAGCTAGCTAAACCCCCTGGATGTCTTGACTCACACCGTCCCTTATGCCACCGAAGATGATCAAGAGAAGAATATCGACCCTAGCTTCTCTGGCCTGCTGACATCAACTCCAAAACTGGACAGATCAGCTTTCAGGAAAAGTGCGCGGATGAGGGTATGTCTACAGAATATATTACCGTATTTTCCACACTATAAGGCGCACCTAAAAACCACAAATTTTCTCAAAAGCTAACAGTGCGCCTTATAACCCGGTGCGCTTTATTACGATTCATTTTCATAAAGTTTCGATCTCGCAACTTCGGTAAACAGCCGCCATCTTTTTTCCCGGTAGAACAGGAAGCGCTTCTTCTTCTACGCAAGCAACCGCCAAGGTAAGCACCCGCCCCCATAGAACAGGAAGCGCTTCTTCTTCTACTGTAAGCTACCGCCCGCCCCCGGAAGAAGAAGAAAAAACGCGCGGATATCACCGTACGTTTCATTTCCTGTTTACATCTGTAAAGACCACAAAATGGCTCCTACTAAGCGAAAAGGATCCGGTTCATAAAAATACGCAATCTCTCCATCCGCACACGGATTACTACCGTATTTCACAGCAACTGATATTCCTGTGAACCGCACTGTGGAACGGGAGCACGTACGGTGAATATTCGCACCACAGGGAATGAGAAGTCATCCTTCACTGTGGTTCTAGCTTGCCATGCTAACTTCCACCCATGGTGATATTCAAAAGGAAGACCTTGCCAAAAGAGACCTTTCCAGCCGGCGTCATCATAAAAGCTAACTCGAAGGGATGGATGGATGAAGAAAAGATGAGCGAGTGGTTAAGGGAAGTTTACGCGAAGAGGCCGGGTGGCTTTTTTCACACAGCTCCGAAGGCGAACACACCTTCACTAAGACGGGCAGACAGCGCCGGACGACATACGCCAACATTTGCCAGTGGATCGTAAATGCCTGGGCAGATATTTCGGTCACAACTGTGGTCCGAGCTTTCCGGAAGGCAGGATTCACAGAACAACAGCGACACTGACTCCGATGACTTCGACGAGACGGAACCGGCCATTTTGGATACCACGCTTGCGCAACTTTTCAATTCGGACACCGAAGACGAAGAATTCGAAGGATTTACGAATGAAGAATAACTTCAGAAGGTGAGCGCTATGTTTATTTTGTGTGTTGTGACATTAACGTTCGAGCAACATTATGTTGTTATTGCTCTACACCATTTTGAATTTTACTATGTTTGTGATTGCACATTTGCGTACATTTTGGGACAGAGTTGTTAGAACGCTGGTTTTCAATATATTATTAAAGTTTGACTGAACTATCTGACTGTTTTTTTGACATTCCCTTTAGCGCAGCGTAGGCGCGGCTTATAATCCGGGGCGGCTTATTGGTGGACAAAGTTATGAAATATGTAATTCATTGAAGGTGCGGCTAATAATCCGGTGCGCCTTATAGTGCGGAAAATACGGTAATTGATGAAAATTGGGCTGTCTGCACTCTCAAAGTGTATGTTGTTGCCAAATGTATTTCATATGCTGTAAACCTAGTTCATAGTTGTTAGTTTCCTTTAATGCCAAACAAACACATACCAATCGTTGGTTAGAAGGCGATCGCCGAATTCGTCCTCGCTTTCTCCCGTGTCGCTGGCTGTCGTGTTGTTTTCGTCGGTTTCGCTTGCATACGGTTCAAACCGATATGGCTCAATAGCTTCAGTTTCTTCTTCAATTTCGTTTTCGCTACCTGCCTCCACACTACAACCATCCATTTCAATACATTCGTAATCTGTTGAATCGCTTAAGCCGCTGAAATCCGAGTCTGAATCCGAGCTAATGTCGCTATAGCTTGCTGTTCTTTCTGCCATGTTTGTTTGTATTGGCATCACTGTGTGACGTCACAGGAAAATGGACGGGTGTATATAACGATGGTTAAAATCAGGCACTTAAAAGCTATTTTTAGGAATATTGCGTGATGGGTAAAATTTTGAAAAAAACTTCGAAAAATATAATAAGCCACTGGGAACTGATTTTTAATGGTTTTAACCATTCTGAAATTGTGATAATGTTCCCCTTTAATGTGACTTTGGACTGGTTCACATGCATTTGTGTATCATGTAAGATGTTAAAGGACCCATAGCATTTAGATGACTAACATTTCACTGAAAACTGTATTTTTTTGCTCCCAAAATTGAATATAGCAGTCATTTCCCATAACAATGAATTTTTTACTAATAGCAGTCATTTCCCATAACAATGAATTTTTGACTAATTTGGACCACTTAGTTCCATGTTTTTGTCACCCTGGTCTATCCATCCATCCATTTTCACCGCTTATTCCCTTCGGGGTCGCGGGGGGCGCTGGAGCCTATCTCAGCTACAATCGGGCGGAAGGCGGTGTACACCCTGGACAAGTCGCCACCTCATCGCAGGGCCACGTGATTACTTCAAAACTGATATGCTTAACATTATGAGCAAAACATGATTACAAAATAATCGACGTTTCCTTACTTCCCTGCTGTTCCATCTCTTCTTCCATAGACACCATACCCTGTTTCCTCATGCTCTTTCTGCATTTCTTCAAGCATTTGGGAAAAAACATCACAAGAAAAGAATGCAAAATTAGTATAATTCCCTATTTTTCTGTTGTTTTTTAGCACCGGGTCTGTTCTTCTTTCTCTGTTTTTCCACAGGTTCTGACTCAGTCTCCCACCCCTCGAGGGTGCTCCTGATTCTCGGAGCATATTTGGCATGAGTTAAAAAAAATATATGTATATATATATATATATATATATATATACTGAATTTATTTATTTATTTATTTATATATACAGTATATATATATATATATTTCCATGCTCTGGCTAAAATACTTTTTCTTCAAAGTCTGAATCTTTTAAAATGATTACTGCAAATTACACTTCTCTCGCTTGGTCTGTCCCATTTTGCGCTAGTCAGTTTGACAGGAGAGGTCCATACTTTTCTCATATTCCCATCATTTGGAAATGCATGCAGGCTGACCCCTTCTCTAGTTAAATTGCTACAACCTGCAACAATACATCTGGCAAACATACTGTATTTGATAATACTTTCAAATTCTGCGCGAACACACAGTATGTTAATTCGGGATGGAAAAGCTACCAAAACACATACTACACAATAGGGTTGTAGCTATATGGGTACGAAGAAAGTACCGCAGTACTACCGTATTTTTCGGACTATAAGTCGCAGTTGTTTTCATAGTTTGGCCGGGCTCCAGTGCGACTTATATATGTTTTTTTCCTTCTCTATTATGCATTTTCGGCAGGTGCGACTTATACTCCGGTGAAACTTATACTCCGAAAAATACGGACATGAATAAAATAAAAAATATATACTACACTGTCATTGAAAAATACAAGTACCATATTTTTCGGACTATAAGTCGCAGTTTTTGTCATAGTTTGGCCGGGGGTGCGACTTATACTCAGGAGCAACTTGTGTGTGAAATTATTAACACATTACCGTAAAATATCAAATAATATTATTTAGCTCATTCACGTAAGAGACTAGACGTATAAGATTTCATGGGATTTAGCGATTAGGAGTGACAGATTGTTTGGTAAATGTATAGCATGTTCTATATGTTATAGTTATTTGAATGACTCTTACCATAATATGTTACGTTAACATACCAGGCACGTTCTCAGTTGGTTAGTTATGCCTCATATAACGTACACTTATTCAGCCTGTTGTTCACTATTCTTTATTTATTTTAAATTGCCTTTCAAATGTCTATTCTTGGTGTTGGGTTTTATCAAATAAATTTCCCCAAAAAATGCGACTTATACTCCAGTGTGACTTACCGTATTTTCCGCACTATAAGGCGCACCGGATTATTAGCCGCACCTTCTATGAATTACATATTTCATAATTTTGTCCACCAATAAGCCGCCCCGGACTATAAGCCGCGCCTACGCTGCGCTAAAGTGAATGTCAAAAAAACGCTGCGCTAAAGTGAATGTCAAAAAAACAGTCAGATAGTTCAGTCAAACTTTAATAATATATTGAAAACCAGCGTTCTAACAACTCTGTCCCAAAATGTACGCAAATGTGCAATCACAAACATAGTAAAATTCAAAATGGTGTAGAGCAATAGCAACTTAATGTTGCTCGAACGTTAATGTCACAACACACAAAATAAACATAGCGCTCACCTTCTGAAGTTATTCTTCATTCGTAAATCCTTCGAATTCTTCGTCTTCGGTGTCCGAATTGAAAAGTTGCGCAAGCGTGGTATCCAAAATGGCCGGTTCCGTCTCGTCGAAGTCATCGGGAGTCAGTGTCGCTGTTGTTCTGTGAATCCTGCCTTCCGGAAAGCTCGGACCACAGTTGTGACCGAAATATCTGCCCAGGCATTTACGATCCACTGGCAAATGTTGGCGTATGTCGTCCGGCGCTGTCTCCCTGTCTTAGTGAAGGTGTGTTCGCCTTCGGAGCTGTGTGAAAAAAGCCACCCGGCCTCTTCGCGTAAACTTCCCTTAACCACTCGCTCATCTTTTCTTCATCCATCCATCCCTTCGAGTTAGCTTTTATGATGACGCCGGCTGGAAAGGTCTCTTTTGGCAAGGTCTTCCTTTTGAATATCACCATGGGTGGAAGTTAGCATGGCAAGCTAGAACCACAGTGAAGGATGACTTCTCATTCCCTGTGGTGCGAATATTCACCGTACGTGCTCCCGTTCCACAGTGCGGTTCACAGGAATATCAGCTGTGAAATACGGTAGTAATCCGTGTGCGGATGGAGAGATTGCGTCTTTTTATGAACCGGATCGCTTAGTAGGAGCCATTTTGTGGTCTTTACAGATGTAAACAGGAAATGAAACGTACGGTGATATCCGCGCGTTTTTTCTTCTTCTTCCGGGGGCGGGTAGAAGAAGAAGCGCTTCCTGTTCTATGGGGGCGGGTGCTTTCCTTGGCGGTTGCTTGCGTAGAAGAAGAAGCGCTTCCTGTTCTACCGGGAAAAAAGATGGCGGCTGTTTACCGAAGTTGCGAGATCGAAACTTTATGAAAATGAATCGTAATAAAGCGCACCGGGTTATAAAGCGCACTGTCAGCTTTTGAGAAAAATTGTGGTTTTTAGGTGCGCCTTATAGTGCGGAAAATACGGTATATATGTTTTTTTCCTTCTTAATTATGCATTTTCGGCCGGTGCGACTTATACTCCGGAGCGACTTATAGTCCAAAAAATACGGTACTTTTTTTTTTTCATCCGCATGCTGGTGTGCGGCGGTGACGTACAGAGCCAAGGCGCTTGTTGTGTTTGTCAACACACACACACAGAAAGCTTACAAGCAGAAACAGGGTGGAGAGGAAGAATGCCAAAAAACGGCAATTCTACTGATTAATAAAGAGGATGTGTGAAGAGCAATATGGATGTATTTGTGCCTAAAAACTAACAATAAAGGTGAAGCTTTAAACACGGAAGATCCGCCCTGCTAGCGGTGCTTTAAAATATACCTCGCTAAAGGTGGCAGTACAGAATTGCCACGTTTGCTTCAAACTTAGGTAAACGTATAAATAACCAACCAACATTCAGATCTGCACAAGGAGTTGAAAGAGTGACAGGTAATACAGTCAACCAGCTTTCCTGTTGTGCACATTTAGATACAAAGACACACACATATCTGGTTGCCTTTTTGTCATTAATTAGCGGAGTCCACACCGCCCACGTAACGTAAACTAATGCAAGTGAAATTACTGAATTTCGTAACAAATACTTCAATTTCATTTGTATTTTATCTTTAACAATGTGTGTTTTACCTGCAACATTTTTTATCTTTGTAGTTTTAGCCAAGGTAAACTTTTTAGTAGGGATGTCCGATAATATCGGCCGATAAATGCGTTAAAATGGAATATCGGAAATTATTGGTGTCGGTTTTTTTAATTATCGGTATCGTTTTTTTTATTTTTTTATTTTTTATTTTTTTATTAAATCAACATAAAATACACAAGATACACTTAGAATTAGTGCACCAACCCAAAAAACCTCCCTCCCCCATTTACACTCATTCACACAAAAGGGTTGTTTCTTTCTGTTATTAATATTCTGGTTTCTACATTGTATATCAATATATATCAATACAGTCTGCAAGGGATACAGTCCGTAAGCACACATGATCGTGCGTGCTGCTGGTCCACTAATAGTACTAACCTTTAACAGTTAATTTTACTCATTTTCATTAATTACTAGTTTCTATGTAACTGTTTTTATATTGTTTTACTTTATTTTTTATTCAAGAAAATGTTTTTAATTTATTTATCTTATTTCATTAATTTTTTTTAAAAAGTACCTTATTTTCACCATACCTGGCTGTCCAAATTAGGCACAATAATGTGTTAATTTCAAGACTGCATATATTGGTTGATATCGGTATCAGTTGATATCGGTATTGGTAATTAAAGAGTTGGACAATTTCGAATATCGGATATCGGCAAAAAGCCATTATCAGACATCCCTACTTTTTAGTATTAACTAATTATTGTATTTGTCTTAAAGCACAGACCAAAAGTGGAAACCATAAATAATGAAGCATTTTACACAATGTCAATAAAGCTTTCTATTCTATTCCAAACTAATCCTAGATTGTGGCAGGCTACATTTTTTATGTCAAAATTTTTTTTTTTTTCTTTGAGTGCAATAAGAGGGTGTTTATTTTATAATTAGATGTTCTTTTGAAATGAAGCCAATACTGACATATTTTGTGGTCCCCTATATATTGAAAAGTATTGATAACCACAAATTAACCAGAACTTGATTTAGCCAGTTCATATGGTTTCGGTGACATAAATTACCACAGTTATCAATATCACACTATTGCCTTTGTGGTAAACTAAATAAACACCCCAGCTATAATTAGCACATTTATCGCAGGTTATTCGACTCACTGGCCTTTCACCACATTTGCAAATAGTAAGGAAGAAAATTGATCCAAATGCAATAAATAAACGGTATGCATCATCATTGATCCATCAGCACTGGTAGTCATGGCGACAGTAAAACGTTTAAGTGTTAAAGAGGAACTGCACTTTTTTTTGGATTTCACTTTGTTGCATTCCAAAAAAAGTACAACTCCTCTTTAAAAGTAGCTTTAAAGGAGAACTGCACTTTTTGGGGAACTTTGCCTACCACTCACATTCATTATGACTTATTGATAATTTTTTAAAATTAATTAAAAATGTATTCGTTTATTAAATATTAATTAAATGTAAATAAAAGTCCACTTTCAGTGGAGCCAATGGGAGCTTCACTATTGCGCCCATAAAATCCAATAAATAATAAATAACCATTCATAAAAAATACTCCATTAATATCTCGTGACTTGAAAATGAACCAAGTATTAGTGATATTGTTATTATAAGCACTAACGCAGACAAACTATTTATAGCAGCGCCGCGATCACTTCCGTGAGTCTCTTTAGGTGATCTGCTGTTTCCTCACTTCCTTGCTCCTTGTAAGTTTATTCTAGATCATAAATCATCATCTCACCTAGACAGAAGAAATATGAGTAGGTATTCCGACATGTCGGTACACTTTGACAGCCATTTAGCACCCAGAAATGGCCAGAAGAACACAAAAAGACGCTTCGTCCACCCTGCCCCCCTGCTGTGTTTTTTCGGATTATAAAACATTCTTCACCTAAATGGGAATATATGAGCATCCTAGCAGTCGGCATCTTAATGACAGCAGATATTATACAGTAAGTGATGTTTTATTCTGTGTGTTGGCTCTCATAAAGTCAGCAGTGAGTAATAATCAGTGATGAAGGGGAAAAAAAGCTAACATTGTGATGCGTTTTTGAAATGAATGTGCTTAAAATGAGCAAAATACGTAAATATTATAAATGTGCCCGTTACTACATTTTATATATACTTACACCATGCATGTAAAACCTCAATGGAGGTGTTTGGATGTTTTTTTTGTTTTTTTTTTAATTAAATCAACATAAAAAACACAATATACACTTTGATTAGTGCACCAACCCAAAAAACCTCCCTCCCCCATTTACACTCATTCACACTCATTCACACAAAAGAGTTGTTTCTTTCTGTTATTAATATTCCGGTTCCTACAATATAAAGCAATATAGTCTGCAAGGGATACAGTCCTTGAAGCACACATGATTGTGTGTGCTGCTGGTCCACTAACATTTTCATTAATTACTATTTTTTATGTAATTGTTTTTAGTATTGTTTTACTTTCTTTTTTATTCAAAAAATTGTTTTTTATTTATTTATCTTAATTTTTATTTATTTTTTTATTTTTTAAAGGACCTTATCTTCACCAGATCAGGTTGTCAATGAAGTTAGGTTGTTTAAAGGGTTCTTAAAACCAGGTCCAGTCCAGAATGGACTTTTTTTTTTTCTTTTTCCCCAAGATGGCGGCGCGCACAGACGCAGCGGCTTACGGCTCTCCATTTCAGTGCTCTTTCTTCCTTCTTTTCTTCATGTTTTTTTTCCTTTTGTGCACCACCTGTACTGCAAACACCCGGTACACCCGCCAGTCACTCTTGGATATCGGTAACTCGCACCAGATATCTGTTTCGAGCGACTTTCACCACAAGCACAACATCCCAGATGACATAGCGAGAGCACAGGGCTCTCCGTGGTTTGTTGTCGGGTCTGGGAGACGGCGTAGACGGAGGAGGGAGAGGAAGCAGAAGCGTGGCCGCAGGTCCGGCGTCTTGCTCAGGCTTAGGAAACAACCCCACAAGCCACCTCTACCGAGCCTGTTCCTCTCTAATGCCAGATCCCTTGTACAGAAGATGGACGACCTGGAGTTACAACTTGCTGGAAACCGCTATGTTCGGGACTGTTGTGCGATGATTATCACCGAAACCTGGCTTCACCCGGAAATACCCGATGCTAGCATGCAGCTAGCCGGACGCACTCTGCTCCGCCGGGACAGAACTAAGGACTCCGGTAAGAGCAGAGGAGGGGGGCTCTGTATCTACGTGCATGAGAACTGGTGCAACAACGGGACAATCACTGAACAGCACTGTTGCCCGGACGTGGAGTACATGTCTGTTAGATGTCGGCCTTTTTTTCTCCCGAGAGAGCTGTCTGTTGTTATCATCACGGCTGTGTATATTCCACCGGACGCCAAAGTAAACACAGCGCTCTCTCTTCTGCTGAACACCGTCAACGAACAGCAGCGGGCCCACCCCGACGGTGTTCATATCATAGCAGGGGATTTTAATAAGGCCAATCTGTAGACTGTACTCCCTAAGTTCTACCAGCACGTGAAGTGTTCTACAAGGGGCAAGAACACCCTGGACCACGTGTATACCAACATAAAGCACGCGTACAGAGCTACACCCCTCCCCCAGCTTGGACAGTCAGACCATCTTTCCCTCCTGCTCTCTCCTACCTACACCCCCATCAGACGCCAGGCCAGGCCTATCACAAAGACTGTTATGACCTGGCCTGACGATGCACTCCCCAAACTTCAGGACTGCTTCCAACACACAGACTGGGACCTCTTCCAACAACAGGAGCTGGAGACAGCCACAGGAACGGTGCTGGACTACATAAAGTTCTGCATCGGGAATGTGACTGTGGAAAAAACCATCCGGGTTTACCCCAACAAGAAACCCTGGATGACCAGCCAGGTCCGCACACTCCTCAGGGCCCGCGACGCAGCCTTCAGGTCAGGGGACAGGGCACTGTACAGTGTTGCTAGAGCCGACCTGAAGAGAGGGATTAAAAAAGCAAAGGCGGACCACAGGAGGTGCATAGAGTCCCATCTGTCCAGCAAAAACTCACGGGAGGTGTGGCGGGGCATTCATGACATCACGAACTTCAGAGGCTGCAATATGACAACTGCGGATCAGAGTGCGACACTGGCAGAGGAGCTTAACTGTTTCTTTGCCCGTTTCGAAACCCCCCAGCGACACTCATCGGCTCCGGCGCCACTCCACTCACTGTACAGGAGCACAGTGTCAGACGAGTGCTCCTGGCTGCGAACCCCAGGAAGGCTACCGGACCAGACGGAGTACCTGGAAAGGTGCTCAGGACGTGCGCCCACCAGTTCGCTCCCCCCCTCACCAGGATCTTCAACCTCTCCCTGGCTCAGGCAGTCATCCCATCCTGCCTGAAGTCATCTACAATAATCCCGGTGCCGAAGAAGTCTCCCATCACCAGCTTGAATGATTACCGACCAGTGGCCCTCACTCCGGTAATCATGAAGTGCTTCGAGCGACTTGTTCTCCAGCACATCAAGGACCATATCCCTCCAGACTTCGACCCCCACCAGTTCGCATACCGGGCGAACAGGTCCACAGAGGACTCCATCGCTGTTGCTCTCCACTCTGCTCTGAACCACCTGGAGCAGCAGCAGAGCTACGTCCGGATGCTCTCTGTGGACTATAGCTCTGCCTTCAATACAATAATCCCGGACAGACTCTGCAATAAACTGGACACTCTTGGCCTCCCCCCTCTCACAAACGCCTGGATAAGGGACTTCCTAACGGACCGACCCCAGAATGTGAGACTTGGCCCGCACCTCTCATCCTCCCGCACGCTGAGCATCGGCTCCCCACAGGGCTGTGTGCTGAGCCCCCTCCTCTACTGCCTTTACACCCATGACTGCAGTCCGGCCCACAGTGACAACCTTACCGTCAAGTTCGCCGACGATACCACAGTGGTCGGGCTCATCTCCAGGGGTGACGAGGCTGCCTACAGAGAGGAGGTCCTGAAGCTGACAGCCTGGTCTTCGGAGAACAACCTCGCTCTCAACACCAGCAAGACCAGAGAGATCATCGTCGACTTCAGGAGGAGCAGCACCGACCCTGCCCCCCTCTACATCAACGGCGAGCGTGTAGAGAGGGTCCACACCTTCAGGTACCTTGGAGTCCACATCTCTAATGACTTCTCCTGGACATCAATCATCAAGAAGGCTCAGCAGCGGCTACACTTCCTTAGAGTCATCGGGAAGTACAACCTGAAGCCTGACCTGCTGCTGACCTTCTACCGCTCGTCCATCGAGAGCCTGCTGACCTACTGTATTACGGTATGGTACGGCAGCTGCACTGCAGCAGACAGGGAGAGGCTGCAAAGAGTGGTCAAGACGGCTCAGAAGATCATTGGCCGCCCTCTCCCCTCTCTGACGGACATCTACACCTCCCGCTGCCTCAACAGAGCCAGTGCCATCATCAAGGACAGCACCCATCCTGGCTCTGACCTGTTCCACCTGCTGCCCTCTGGGAAGCGCTACAGGTGCATTAAAACCAAAACAAACAGGCTAAAGAACAGCTTCTTCCCCAGGGCCATAACCATCCTGAACGGACTTCCCCATTGTCCCTCATAACTGCCTTCTCTTCGGTGCAATAACCCATTCCACCAACCACCCTGTGTTTGTTTTGTTTTTTCATGTATATATTCATTTCACACCATATTCATTGCACTTCTACATTTTTTATATTTCTATATATTTGCACATTGTTTTTCTAGCATGCACACATCGCACTGTATGGAATGGCCTCAATCTCGTTACCTTGCGTAATGACAATAAAGCTGATTCTGATTCTGATTCTGATTCTGATTATGTCCAGGTCGGGCTCAGCAACACACACCTTCATTTATGTACACTGAAAATTAGGGAATACAACAACAGATTGCAAATAATCTATAAACAAAATTACATTTTCAAAATAAGCCTTTGAGGACTTCCCATCTTTTTTTTTAATGTTTTTTGGCATCATTATCGTTTTCAACCATATCACTTTTTAAAGTTAAAAAATACTGAATAAATGTTTTAAAGAACGTAATACTAAGTGAATATCTGTTTTTGGCCTTAAAAATAAACCTTTTACAGAGTACTATAATTAAATTGACTAAATCATGACTGTCAATGAACTCTCCTAAAATAACAGAAACCACATCAAGCTTCATAAACAAACCAATCTTTAAACCCATTTTTTCAACTTCCACCCAAAACGAAGACACAATATGACAATACCAAAACAAATGCAGGGTGGATTCAGACTCCTGACAACAAAATCGGCAATCATCTGACTCTGTCATATTCCATAGTTTTAAAAATTTTCCCGTGGGTAGAAGTTATAAATAATTTTAATTTGAAAATAACGATTTTGCATATCGATAGTAGTTTTGTAGATTAATTTGAATATTGCATCCCACGGCAACGTGTTTGGATGTTTTTAAGGGCTTTGTAGACGTAATTGTGCGGCTCCATTGCAAGCAGAATTTTGATCGCATTTATTTAATATTTATAATGCAAAAAATATATATAAAATAACATCCATCGCCATGTCATTCATAATGAGTGTGAACACTATGCAACAATTGCAGTTCCCCTTTAACATTTGCATTGAGCACAGGCATTGAAGTAATATTAAAACCACACATTTGTATTATTTTATCATTTTCTTAGGCACATTTTGCACCACTGGGCATTGTTAAAATAAAACGTTCCCCTTTTACTTTGCATAAATGATTTTGGCTGTCTTTGTCCATGATAAGTACCTCATTCCACCCCTCGTCTCCACAAAGTGCTCTGGGGCTTACTTCTGGGTTCTAAAAGCCAATTAGAAAAGCAAAATTAAATAGATCAATAGCTGACACTGAAACTGATCTTTGTTGAAGAGACGAGCAGAAATGCAAACAAGGCAATCACCGAGCAAGCGAATGAATAGCGGTCATGGCGTCGTCACAGCATAGGAGGGTGATGGACCAGCCGAGGTGCCAAACGCATTCAAGCAACAATTTCTTAGCGAGCTGTGAAGGCAGCTTCACAGCAGCGGCACAAAGAGACCCCGCTGTGTTCTCTGCCAAACCCATTTCTCTCCAGGAAGATTTTGCACGGGGGGTTTTGGGGAAATGTGCCGGAAAGTTGGAAGTTGCGGCGGCCGCACACGTGGCAGCAGCCTAATACCTTCACAGAGGCACCCTTGATTTTTATGTCCACTGACAGTGTGAGATTAAAAGGGAAAAAAAGGCTAAAGTAACTTTATATAAAATTTAGATTCCTGGTATAAAAATCTTGTCTAAAAACAATCAGAAAAATAACATTTTAATCTTTCTAATCAGTCAGTGTGGAACTAACAAAAACTGGTTATTAAAAAAAAAATCTACTGTGGACAGTGAGTCGGAAGTGTAGTTGTGGTAGTTTTTAATTTCATTATGTACACATTCATCATTATGCACAGCTACAGCTCTAAATATATCTTGCGGCATGCCCTCTGGCAGTGTTTTTCAACCTTTTTGGAGTCATGGCACATTTTTTGTCCATTGAAAAAATGCGGAGGCACACCACCAGCAGAAAACATTAAAAATGTAAACTCGGTAGTTGATATTGACAGTAAAAAGTCATTCTTGCAATTGTTGGATATGAATTCAAACCATAACCAACCATGCATCACTATAGCTCTTGTCTCAAAGTAGGTGTACTGTCACCACCTGTCACATCACGCCGTGACTTATTTGGATTTGTTTGCTGTTTTCCTGTGTGTAGTGTCTTGCGCTCCTATTTTGGTGGCTTTTCCTGTTTTGTTGGTATTTTCCTGCGGCAGTTTCATGTCTTCCTTTGAGCACTATTCCCCGCATCTGCTTTGGTTTAGCAATCAAGACTATTTCAGTTGTGCGGACGCTATCCTTCTTTGTGTGGAAATTGTTAATTGTCATGTCATGTACGGACGTACTTTGTGGACGCCGCCTGCTCAACACGCTGTAAGTTTTTGCTGTCGTCCAGCATTCTGTTTTTGTTTACTTTGTAGCCAGGTCAGTGTTAATTTCGTTTTCCATAACCATCCTTGAGCTTCAATGCCTTTTTTAGGGGCACTTTTTTATATTTTTGGTTTAAGCATTAGATAAGACGTTTACAAAGCAAATAGCTACCTGCTGCCACCTACTGATATGGAAGAGTATTACACGCTTACTCTAACAAGCTCTAGACAGCACAGACACTCAACAATGGCACTTTATTTGCAGATTATAATTGCTAGTGTGCATAACATATTTTTAACCCAAATACTGTATTTTTCGGAGTATAAGTCGCACTGGAGTATAAGTCGCACTGGAGTATAAGTCGCACCTGCCGAAAATGCATAATAAAGAAGGAAAAAAACATATATAAGTCTCACTGGAACCCGGCCAAACTATGAAAAAAACTGTGACTTATAGTCCGAAAAATACGGTAAGTGAAATTACATAATCTCCCACGGCACACCAGGCTGTTTCTCACGGCACACCAGTGTGCCAAAAAACATTGCCCTAGGTAGATCAACACTGCGACCAAAATTGTTCAATCACTATATACATATTTATTAAGTTACAACACATTTTAAGTTAGTGCTATTTGCAGATATTACAGCTGCATTTTGTTAATAACTACAGAAGAAATGAATGAATTAAAGAGATGGTTTGACAAAAACAGGTTATTTTTTAAATCTAAATAGAACTAAAATATTGCTATTAGGTAACAGTAGGAGAGAAAGTCAAACAAAACGAAAAAGCAAAAATGATTAAATTTTGGGGTGTAAAAATAGATGGTAAAATGAACTAGAAATCTGATATGAAAAATGTACAATTTAAGGTGTCAAGAAACACTTCAAATAATGAATAAAGCTAAATATGTTCTGGACCAAAAATCACTCAATTTTCTCTGCCGCTCGCTTGTCTTACCATGTCATAGTTATTGTGTAGAACTATGGGGACATAACTACAAATGTCCGCTTAATTTAAACACTGTGTTACAAAAAGTGTCAGTTAGCATAGATAATAAATATTGTCAGTTATAGAGAACATTCAAACTCTTTATCCATTGAATCAAAAATATTGAAATTTCATGATGTGGTGCATTTGCAAACCGCTAAAAAATATGCATAAGGCTAACTTTAACCTGCTACCCAATGCATGCTACACATCTTCTCAACAAGAGGAAAAAAAAAAAATATATATGTATATATATATATATATATATATATATATATATATATATATATATATATACAGGTAAAAGCCAGTAAATTAGAATATTTTGAAAAACTTGATTTATTTCAGTAATTGCATTCAAAAGGTGTAACTTGTACATTATATTTATTCATTGCACACAGACTGATGCATTCAAATGTTTATTTCATTTAATTTTGATGATTTGAAGTGGCAACAAATGAAAATCCAAAATTCCGTGTGTCACAAAATTTGAATATTACTTAAGGCTAATACAAAAAAGGGATTTTTAGAAATGTTGGCCAACTGAAAAGTATGAAAATGAAAAATATGAGCATGTACAATACTCAATACTTGGTTGGAGCTCCTTTTGCCTCAATTACTGCGTTAATGCGGCGTGGCATGGAGTCGATGAGTTTCTGGCACTGCTCAGGTGTTATGAGAGCCCAGGTTGCTCTGATAGTGGCCTTCAACTCTTCTGCGTTTTTGGGTCTGGCATTCTGCATCTTCCTTTTCACAATACCCCACAGATTTTCTATGGAGCTAAGGTCAGGGGAGTTGGCGGGCCAATTTAGAACAGAAATACCATGGTCCGTAAACCAGGCACGGGTAGATTTTGCGCTGTGTGCAGGCGCCAAGTCCTGTTGGAACTTGAAATCTCCATCTCCATAGAGCAGGTCAGCAGCAGGAAGCATGAAGTGCTCTAAAACTTGCTGGTAGACGGCTGCGTTGACCCTGGATCTCAGGAAACAGAGTGGACCGACACCAGCAGATGACATGGCACCCCAAACCATCACTGATGGTGGAAACTTTACACTAGACTTCAGGCAACGTGGATCCTGTGCCTCTCCTGTCTTCCTCCAGACTCTGGGACCTCGATTTCCAAAGGAAATGCAAAATTTGCTTTGTCAGAAAACATGACTTTGGACCACTCAGCAGCAGTCCAGCTCTTTTTTTCCTTAGCCCAGGTGAGACGCTTTTCGCGCTGTTTCTTGGTCAACAGTGGCTTGACACGAGGTATGCGGCAGTTGAAACCCATGTCTTTCAAGCGTCTCTTGGTGGTGGATCTTGAAGCACTGACTCCAGCAGCTGTCCACTCCTTCTGAATCTCCCCCACATTTTTGAATGGGTTTTTTTTCACAATCTTGACCAGGGCGCGGTGATCCCTATCGCTTGTACACTTTTTCTGACCACAGTTTTTCCTTCCCTTTGCCTCTCCATTAATGTGTTTGGACACAGAGCTCTGAGAACAGCCAGCCTCTTCAGCAATAACCTTTTGTGTCTTTCCCTCCTTGTGCAATGTGTCGATGGTTGCCTTTTGGACAGCTGTCAAATCTGAAGTCTTCCCCATGTTTGTGTAGGCTTCAGAACTGGACTGAGAGACCATTTAAAGCCCTTTGCAGGTGTTTTGAGTTAATCAGCTGATTAGTTTGTGGCACCAGGTGTCTTCAAAATTTAACCCTTACACAATATTCTAATTTTGTGACACACGGAATTTTGGATTTTCATTTGTTGCCACTTCAAATCATCAAAATTAAATGAAATAAACATTTGAATGCATCAGTCTGTGTGCAATGAATAAATATAATGTACAAGTTACACCTTTTGAATGCAATTACTGAAATAAATCAAGTTTTTCAAAATATTCTAATTTACTGGCTTTTACCTGTATATATATATATATATATATATATATATAAAAATATATATATATATATATATATATAGGGCAGCACGGTGGAAGAGGGGTTAGTGCGTCTGCCTCACAATACGAAGGTGCTGAGTAGTCTGGGGTTCAATCCCAAGCTCGGGATCTTTCTGTGTGGAGTTTGCATGTTCTCCCCGTGACTGCTTGGGTTCCCTCCGGGTACTCCGGCTTCCTCCTACCTCCAAAAACATGCACCTGGGGATAGGTTCATTGGCAACACTAAAAAAATTGGCCCTAGTGTGTGAATGTGAGTGTGAATGTTGTCTGTCTATCTGTGTTGGCCCTGCGATGAGGTGGCGACTTGTCCAGGGTGTACCCCGCCTTCCGCCCAATTGTAGCTGAGATAGGCTCCAGCACCCCCCGCGACCCCGAAGGGAATAAGCGGTAGAAAATGGATGGATGGATGGATATATATATATATTTTTTTTTAATATTTTTTTTTTTACGTCCTGTCCAGCTACTCAGGCAAATCATATAGTTGATGTAGATGCCCATACCAGCTCTACAGATTTACTTTACAAAAGAGAAGTGTGGGATACTTCTCTTGTGGCCTTATTTGTATTTGACTTTATTAAATGTATTTATATTATCATTTGGTGCAGCCGGGCCGGTGCAGGAGGGGATAGAAAGAGAAAAAAAGGAAGACAGGGGGAAATTGCGGGGACAAGAGGGGGAAAAGACATAGACAACAACAACAACAGCAAACACAACAACAACAACAACAGAACAACACCAGCAAATAGGATATGTACAAATATGATGGAAAAAGTGATAGCAAAGAAGCAGTTAGTGAAATAAATATTAATAATACGGAAATGACAATTAGCATTTTTACACTACAAATGGAGCAATTCAAATACCAATAGAAATAGCGCTATTGATAATGAATAATAACAATAGTTACCTCTAATATCAACAATACAAGACAAAATATAACCTTGGGAGAAAAATTTTAGTTACTGTAAAACTTTTACTCTGCGGCCTTAAATCATGGAATTAATTAAGAAAATAGGTCAAACAATATGATCCAACTTAAGAAACTGTTCAAACTCAAAGAGTTTACAAAGTTAAAAGAAGAATAATCCTCGTAAACCTCTTGAATTGAATAAAAAATAGACAATCTAATTCCTCTTATTGAATGAATCACAACTCATTAACAACTATTTATTCCTGAAAACTTTAGTGTGTTTGTCTGTGTTAGAAATTGCTACGAAATTGCTGTGAAATAGATAGATAGTACTTTATTGATTCCAAATGGAAAAGGTATAGCATTGAATACACATTTGTTCCTACTATTTTTTTTTAAATATGTGATGTACCATATTGTACCTTTATGCATGTTGGAAAGCATCTATTACAATAACCATTATTTTATTTTATTATTATTTTTTTGTGATTGATTGCCTTGGAGAAACATATAAAAAATATTAGCTTTGAGGGCCTTTCTGTTTGTATATGTTTTAGCTTTGTTTGCTTCCACTTGTGGAGAAGGTGGCCGACTGCATTGCATTTTTATTTATTTAGCAGTCCCCTTTTCCTTGTTGAGAGAGAGAGAGAGACAGATCTTGCAAGACATTTTTTCCCCGAGAAAATAGCTGCCGTTTTTGCCGCATCATCTACGGATGTATTTACCATAGTACTTTAGTTTTGATAATGCAGAAATAGCCAACTTTAGATCACAAAGTAATTATTACAGATGGCCACACAATCACAGTACGAGTCAGCAGAATATTCCGAAAGCCTAATCAATTTTAGTGCTCTTATTCATGATCATGTCCTTTTTTCAAATAAATGCATTTGTATGTGGTAAACTTACTCATATTACCTATTGTCTGAATAGTTCATCAATCAATCAATCAATCTTTATTTATATAGCCCTAAATCACAAGTGTCTCAAAGGGCTGCACAAGCCACAACGACATCCTCGGTACAAAGCCCACATACGGGCAAGGAAAAACTCACCCCAGTGGGACGTCGATGTGAATGACTATGAGAAACCTTGGAGAGGACCGCATATGTGGGTAACCCCCCCCCTCTAGGGGAGACCGAAAGCAATGGATGTCGAGTGGGTCTGACATAATATTGTGAGAGTCCAGTCCATAGTGGATCCAACATAATAGTAAGAGTCCAGTCCATAGTGGGGCCAGCAGGACACCATCCCGAGCGGAGACGGGTCAGCAGCGCAGAGATGTTCCCAGCCGATGCACAGGCGAGCGGTCCACCCCGGGTCCCGACTCTGGACAGCCAGCACTTCATCCATGGCCACCGGGCCTGTGCCCCCCCCCCCTCAAGGAAAAGGGGAGCAGAGGAGAAAAGAAAAGAAACGGCAGATCAACTGGTCTAACAGGGGGGCTATTTAAAGGCTAGAGTATACAAATGAGTTTTAAGATGGGACTTAAATGCTTCTACTGAGGTAGCATCTCTAATTGTTACCGGGAGGGCATTCCATAGTACTGGAGCCCGAATAGAAAACGCTCTATAGCCCGCAGACTTTTTTTGGGCTCTGGGAATCACTAATAAGCCGGAGTTCTTTGAACGCAGATTTCTTGCCGGGACATATGGTACAATGCAATCGACAAGATAGGACGGAGCTAGACCGTGTAGTATTTTATACGTAAGTAGTAAAACCTTAAAGTCACTTCTTAAGTGCACAGGAAGCCAGTGCAGGTGAGCCAGTATAGGCGTAATATGATCAAACTTTCTTGTTCTTGTCAAAAGTCTAGCAGCCGCATTTTGTACCAACTGTAATTTTTTAATGCTAGACATAGGGAGACCCGAAAATAATACGTTACAGTAGTCGAGACGAGACGTAACGAACGCATGAATAATGATCTCAGCGTCGCTAGTGGATAAAATAGAACGAATTTTAGCGATATTACGGAGATGAAAGAAGGCCGTTTTAGTAACACTCTTAATGTGTGATTCAAACGAGAGAGTTGATGGAGAATTGGCCCTGAAAAAACCCCCCAAAAAACATAGGAAATATTCCGATATTCTTTTTAGCTCCCACATTTGGTGTAACTGGACAAGGAACTGAGTGGAAACAGAAACGGTGACTTATTAAGTCAGACGTGTCAAACTCAAGGCCGGGGGCCAGATCTGGCCTGCAAACACCTGGAAATGATATGTGTCAATAAAGTACGTCATATTTTCTCACTAAATGTAATTGATTTTTGTCATTTTGACAGAAAAAATATATGTGCTGCTTGAAATTGCATGCCTTTTAAACTTTAATAGTATCCATTATTGCAACAAATATTATAGTATATTAACATACTGTCCAACAGTGACGTGCAGTCAGGGGAGGCAGGTGAGGCGGGGCCTCACGTGCCATCATGGAAAGAAAAAAAATGTAAAAACAAAAAAAAAAAATTAAATTGTTATATGTATCCAGTGATTATACTATAAAGTTATTTTCCATTTAACTTCACCAGTTTTAGATTATTTTTATTCAAAATCGCTGAATTTTCACATTTGCCGTTCAAATACTGAGAAGAGACTTGCGGTGAGTCAGCAGCCAGTTGAGGCACGTCACTCAGTGCCGCAACATGGATTGCGCAATGACTCGGCTAACTGCGGGCCTGCTGTGCAGTGAGTCCGTATTGCTATATGAATTATATTATACATTTCTATAGTTTAGTTAGCTGAGGTATATAATGTACAGTGTATTTTGTCAACCACTGTATGTGTGTAACGTATTTCTTGTGCTGAGCAATCATAAAACTGCTGCAAAGACGCACTGTGTGAGGCTCGCAGTAATCCCGCCTCCTGGTGGTAGAGGGCGCTAGTGATCCCAGAGATCATTCTTGCGACTACTTGGCTGCAGAATAAGTGACAACAAGCAGCAACAGTTAGCAGCGATCGTTTATTTTTTCCTCTTGCCAGGACTATTTACATGGAGGATTACATATCTAAAATAAAACAGTTTTCTAAACTGGACTTTCAATCGAAGCAGGAGGTAATACTTAAAGGAAGATCTCCATCGAGACAGAGAGACTTTAAAAACTGAAGAAAGATAAGGAAGACTTCTATAAACAAGTTGTCAATGCTTTTGTTCAGAAGGAGCGGCGCATGGACTTCATTTATAAGTAAAGGTAAGACCATGATAACGTTCTTTTTTTATTAAATGTGCTTTTTTGTGTGCTACAGTTTATGTGTAAAGTTAAAGTTAAGTTAAAGTACCAATGATTGTCACATACACACACTAGGTGTGATGAAATTTGTCCTCTGCATTTGACCCATCCCCTTGCTCACCCCCTGGGAGGTGAAGGGAGCAGAGGGCAGCAGCGGCGCCGCGCCCGGGAATCATTTTTTGTGATTTAACCCCCAATTCCAACCCTTGATCCTTTGTGCCAAGCAGGGAAGAATGCTGGTATGAGCTTTTAAACATAACCCGTTAAATGCTGTCAATGAAATGGTGAATAAGATACTCTTTAGGGTTCATATGTTTGTAAATCTGACTGTGATGAAGTCAGTGCCTCACCAGCCATGAACCTCACCACACGTCACTGCTGTCCAAACATTTTTTGTCTAAATAAAAATAAATGCTTAAATATCTGCTTGACTTGTGATTTTACAGCAAACTACCCATGACAAACATTTTACGGTGTTCTTTACAGCATATTACTGTAAATAGAAAACAAATAATAATTTTTTTGCGTTAAAATTCTGTTGACTGAGGTGCCATATTTTTACTGTAAAATCTTGTTTTTAACGGTGTTTAACTGTAAATGGAAAGACGGTACATTTGTATTTACGGTAGAAAAACTGGCAGTGAGGTTGCCTGAATAAGAAAATAACTTGTACTGTTTTTCCATAAAATAATATAATGTTGTAAAAACTAATGTAAATTTAACAAACAAATTCTGGCAACTAAGCTGCCGACCTTTTCAGTAAAAACCCACCCAAAAAAACAATGGTACTGTTTTTCCATTTACCGTAAAATGTTGTAAAAAATAACCATATTTTACAGTAAAACTTTGTAAATGTAAAGTTTTTACTGTAAAATCGACAGTCTACTTAAAGACCTACTGAAACCCACTACGACCGACCACGCAGTCTGATAGTTTATATATCAATGATGAAATCTTAACATTGCAACATGGTATGATGACGTCAGCGCGTGACGTCGCGGATTGTGGAGGACATTTTGAGACAGCATGGTGGCCAGCTATTAAGTCGCCTGTTTCATCGCAAAATTCCACAGTATTCTGGACATCTGTGTTGGTGAATCTTTTGCAATTTGTTCAATGAACAATGGAGACAGCAAAGAAGAAAGTTGTAGGAGGGAAGCGGTGTATTGCGGCCGACTTCAGCAACACAAACACGGCTGGTGTTTCATTGTTTACATTCCCGAAAGATGACAGTCAATCTTTACCATTGGCCTGTGGAGAACTGGGAAGACAGAGACTCTTACCAGGAGGACTTTGAGTTCGATACGCAGACACGGTACCGTGAGTACGCTTCCAAACATTTGATCGCTTGTCCGTACGTGCGTGGCGCTATGTGCATGTCACGTAAATAATTCAATGTATACACCCTGATGATTATCTTGTGTGATGACTGTATTATGATGATAGTATATATGACAGTATATATATGTATCATGAATCAATTTAAGTGGACCCCGACTTAAACTAGTTGAAAAACGTATTCGGGTGTTACCATTTAGTGGTCAATTGTACGGAATATGTACTTCACTGTGCAACCTACTAATAAAAGTCTCAAAAAGTCTCACGTACGTAACTTTGGGGACTTTGGGGAAATATATGTGCTGTATGAACTTTGGGGAGGTGAACGGTACTTTGGGCTGTGGGATTGAGTGTGTTGTGCAGGTGTTTGAGTTGTATTGGCGGGTTATATGGACGGGAGGGGGGAGGTGTTTGTTATGTGGGATTAATTTGCGGCATATTAAATATAAGCCTGGTTGTGTTGTGGCTAATAGAGTATATATATGTCTTGTGTTTATTTACTGTCTTAGTCATTCCCAGCTGAATATCAGGTCCCACCCGCCTCTTACAGCATCTTCCCTATCTGAATCGCTCCCACTGCCCTCTAGTCCTTCACTCTCTCTTTCCTCATCCACAAATCTTTCATCCTCGCTCAAATTAATGGGGAAATCGTCGCTTTCTCGGTCCGAATCGCTCTCGCTGCTGGTGGCCATGATTGTAAACAATGTGTGGATGTGAGGAGCTCCACAACCGGTGACGTCTCGCGCATATCGTCTGCTACTTCTGGTACAGGCAAGTTTTTTTTATCAGCGACCAAAAGTTGCAAACTTTATCGTCGATGTTCTCTACTAAATCTTTTCAGCAAAAATATGGCAATATCGTGAAATGATCAAGTATGACACATAGAATGGACCTGCTATCCCCGTTTAAATAAGAAAATCACAATTCAGTAGACCTTTAAAACAATTTATTAAATTATTAATGAAACCCAGAGGCAAATTCATAAATTTTTTGCTGTTACAAGCGGCCCTCTGATGGCAGCCATAACTGCCATGTGGCCCTCAATGATAACCAGTGTGACATCCCCGTATTAAGACATCAACGAAGAAAATCACAAACGTACTGGATGACCCCCGCGCATGCACACACATCTGCAAACACACGCACGCACACACAAACACGCAGGCAATTAAGGATCCTCTCGCTGAATGATTACAACTGCGATGCTCCCAGCTGCTGATAATTGAGTGGAAGGGTAAATACCATCTGTGTATCAGGTGGAAAAATGTCACCTTTACATAAGTGTGTGGTGCAGAGAAGTGACCAGCATGCTGCTAACAGGCAGTAGACTAATGTCCAAGTGCTGCTCATTGACCTGTGAAAGGATGACTGTATCATCATGGCGGCCATCTGGTATATGCCTCCTTTGGCTCCGTTAATACACTGAGAGGAAGGAAATGTAACCTTTGCAAAGTACAGTTGCACTCATGCATTGTAAATGATAAGAAGTAATAAACCAATTAAACAAACTGCAGGCAGATCCAATCTACCTTGTGAATGCAAGCCTGTTGTCATCAAAACATGACAATCACACGCACACATGTCAAATCAGGTTCAATCAACTATTGAATGTTAAATTACTGATGACCAACTAAATATATTTCCTCAAACTCCTTTTGGCAACATACAGTACAGTCCTAACCAGACATGAAGAAGCTCCAGGAATCAAAATGCCAGTTTTTGCTGCTTCAAAAAAGTAGGAGATACGGTTCGTACTTCGGTTTTATATGCCCCATTTTCCGTAGGGTCTGTTTTTTGGCGGATATTTTTTGCCAAAAGTTTGTATACCGTGTTGATTTCCGTGCAGACAGAAATAGCATCTAACAAACTAATCAATTTTTATTTTTATTCCACATAAGTGACACCGTCACTTAGTGGGCAGGTTTCACTAGACCTGGGTGATAAATACATTTTATCGATATATTTGAGTTTTTATTCAAAGTTATTATTTAGTGATTTCGTTTAAAACGTTAAAAATGACCGTATTTTCTGGACCATAGGGCGCACCGGACTATAAGGCTCACTGCCGACGAATGGTCTACTTTCGACCTTTTTTCATATATAAGGTGCATTAAAGGAGACATATTATTATTATGTTTTTTCTAAATTGAAAACACTTCCTTGTGGTCTACATAACATGTAATGGTGGTTCTTTGGTCAAAATGTTGCATAGGTTATGTTTTCTGACAAGTCGCTTCCGGATGCGCCGTTTTGTGGGCGGTCTTATTTACGTGGCTCACCTTCGGCAGCGTCTTCTCCCCGTCATCTTTGTTGTAGCGGTGTAGCGTGCAAGGACGGGAGTGGAAGAAGTGTCAAAAGATGGAGCTAACTGTTTTAATGACATTCAGACTTTACTTAATCAATAATAGAGCAGCATCTCCTCGTCCATAAGCAACAAGGACGGAAATGTGTCCTGTGAAAAACCGTACGACCGGAAATCTAATAACTAAAGTTCCTTGGGTGAATAATTAAACTCACTCCACCAGTATGTTTTAGCGCTTTCATGGCGAGTTTACTGACATACACTACTTTATATTAGAAATGGCAATAGCGGAGGATGAATGTCCCATAACAAGAAGATATAGAACAGGGGTGTCAAACTTAAATACAGAGTGGGCCAACATTTAAAACTGAACAAAGCCGAGGGCCAAGGTTGAACAAATTAACCTTTTTGATAGGGACCCAAACAAGCCTTGCATTAAATATTGAACAAGCAAGGCTTATATAACTTTATAGTGACATGCAAAATCGAGTTTCAAATAATAATAATAATAATTAAAAAATATCAATGGCATATCAAATACAATTTAAATACAAATTGAATGCCTCTTTTCTATTTGCAGCCTTCTGAGGTAAATATCAACACTAACTTTTTCCACAGGCTAATACATTTGAAAATAAAATAACAATGAATAAACCAACCATTCAGGACTTTAAACTGCTCAGTTTGCAACACACTGATCTAATCTGATGTGCCCAAGCCAGATACTTGACATTTCTTGGATGCTAGTTCATTAATATCGGGGCTCCCTGAGGCAACCTTCATTATCGAACGATGGTGTTCATCAGTCATTATATCTCAGTTTTCCACAGTCTTGGGGGCGTGCCTTAAAGGCACAGCTTTTAACGTCCTCTACAAGCTGTCGTCACGTCCGCTTTTCAACCCTTCTAACAACGTGCCCGCTCAGTCACAAGATATGAGCGGTTGCTCCACGCACACAAGTGAATGCAACGCATACTTCATCAACAGCGATGCAGTTAACACTGAGGGTGCCCGTATAAGCAACTTTAACATTGTTAGAAATATACGCCACACTGTGAAGCCACACCAAACAAGAATGACAAACACGTTTTGGGAGAACATCCGCACCTTAACACAATATAAACACAACAGAACAAATACCCAGAACCCTTTGCAGCACTAACTCTTCCGGGACGCTACACAAGCGCCCCCCCCCCCCCCCCCCCCCCCCCACCCCCCCACCCCCACACACACACCTTGTAGCGTCCCGGAAGAGATAGTGCTGCAAAGGGTTCTGGGTATTTGTTCTGTTGTGTTTATGTTGTGTTACTGTGCGGATGTTCTCCCAAAATGTGTTTGTCATTCTTGTTTGGTATGGATTCACATTGTGGCGTATATTTCTAACAGTATTAAAGTTTTTTTACGGGCACCCTCAGTTTAACCTGTATCAATGAAGATCAAGTATGCGTTGCATTCACTAGTGTGTGTGTGCCAAAGCTGATCATATTATATAACTGGGCCTGCACTCGTTGGACTGGATGAAAAGGGGACGCGACAAATTTCGGGTGGTGCACTGAAATATAGGTGTCTCCCGGGAGGGTTGGCAAGTATGACAATTAGCGGTGAATGCGGTGTTACCGCGGCACCGCCACTGTATATAATCGGCGGGCCAGCTCTAGTGTTAATTTGATATCACATCAAGGGCCAAGTGAAATTACACGGCGGGCCAAATTTAGCCCGCGGGCCAGAGTTTTGACACCCATGATATAGAACATGAAGGAGTTTATCGACTACGCCATCGGAATGGACTACAAAGGCGGACTCGCGCAATTCTTCTGGATTTTTGCAGATCCCAAATACGGATCAGCAGGTACCAGAAGGTAAGAAAAGTTTCTTTTGCATAATATTGTGAAACAAAACGCCAGATAATATGTCTTACCTTATACACAAACCATAATAAAACTCGTATGTTTAATGCGCCGACAATCCATCAAGCGGTGCTGCTTCGTAGCTTACAAAAGTCGTACTAAAACATTTTGATATATTTTTGAGAACCGTGTGTAATGTTCTATATTTTCAATGGAACATTTAAAATGTTGGTGTTGTTTACTTGAGTCATATTGCCATCATAGTGCAGTCTACACTTATGTTTGACTGCCATCTACTGGTCACACTTATCATTACACCATGTACCAAATAAAACATCTTCGAGGTCGGTAAGCAAAACCAGAATTATTCCGTACATTAGGCGCACCGGGTTATAGGGCGCACTGTCGAGATTTGAGGAAAAAATGATTTTAAGTGTGCCTTATAGTCCGGAAATTACAATAATGTTTTTCTTCTCTTGCTCCGGCACATATTTTGCCCGCCAAGAGCTTCCGTAGGTTCCGCCCTCCCCCTTTGTTCATTAGCAGCGAGGCTAATGGCTGCTACTAACACAAACAAGCCGTTCGTTTCGAAGAAAATAAATGTGTTGTCAGTGGTTTGGATTTGCGACAACAGGCATTAAACAAGTGACTGCACGCTGCAAAGTTTGTCTAAAAAAGGCAGCAGAACAACAAACTCATTCCAGCATCCTAAGCGTAAAGCATCCAGCTGAGTGGGTAAATGCAACTCTTTGCATTGCGAACAAGACCGTAACAAAAAGCAGCTTACTGTGATGGAATCAATTACACAAGGTACCATCCATCCATCCATCCATTTTTGTACCGCTTCTCCCTTTCGGGGTCACGGGGGGTGCTGGAGCCTATCTCAGCTGCATTCGGGCGGAATGGAATGGACAAGTCGCCACCTCATCGCAGGGCCAACATGGATAGACAGACAACATTCACCCTCACATTCACACACTAGGGCCAATTTAGTGTTGCCAATCAACCTATCCCCAGGTGCATGTCTTTGGAGGTGGGAGGAAGCCTGAGTACCCGGAGGGAACCCACGCAGTCACGGGGAGAACATGCAAACTCAACACAGAAAGATCCCGAGCCCGGGATTGAACTCAGGACCTTCGTATTGTGAGGCACATGCACTAACCGTACTCCCACCGTGCTGCCCCACTCAAGGTACCATATATCATAAAACAGGAAGATGATGAAGAATACTCACTAAAGCATTCGATGCTAAATATATGTTGTACATACAGTGTAAATTTCTGCGTTTATCCACTTACCAAAACTATAGACCCTTCTCAATGTTGAATTGTATTATTTATTTGGATACATTGTGCTGCAGTAAATCTCTGAACGTTATCAAAACATCTGTCATAGACCACGCTGACACACCAACTTTTCCATTGCGGTCCGCTCTTTATCTACCTAAGCCAACCGCTACCCGACTTGTAACTGTTCAGGCATGTCTGCCATCAGCTTTGAACAGTTGCAGTTGTGATTGATCAGTGAAGAGTGCTTGCTAGTCTGTGGCCATCAGGTGTGATCTCCTGCCCACTTGTACTGACACAAACAAAGCCCTGGTGTGTGCATGTCAAGCTCACGAGAGGAGCTTCCGTAATGTTGTTCCAAAAAGAGTTGACCTGGAACGTCTTCGGTTGTGTGGCTCAACTGTTGCATCAAAGGTTCCTTCATCTGGCCTCAAAAAATATCTTAAAGTGGTGAAGTCAGTTGTCTGCTGTGGAGGACTGGCATAGGTACCAAAAGTTCAACAATTGTAAAATACTAGCTACACCTTTAAAACCCTTGGGGCGGTTAAATGGAGAAAACCAGTCGCATAATCTCCCCATCTTGTCTCATAATCTCTTTACAGTACACATGTGCAGTCAGCATGTCTCTTCTCCCCCGAGACTTCTGTGTTTTGAATCGAAAAGGTAACATTTTGAAGTTTAAGGGTATGTCACACAAAAGATTTTAAAGGTTTTACCGCATTAAAATTGTATCATTGATTAATTCCAGTGTCAAAGAAGTTGCATAGATTGTTTATTGGTGATTGATTTCTTCTTGAAGGTGGGGTGCCGTGGCATTGCAACAGAACACAGCATAATTATATTCCAATCATGCAAATGAGCTTGGTTTTGGTAGTTAAAAGGCTGTTGGAGTGTGTAATTGAAAACGCCTGAGATTGTCCCGCATCAAAAATGTCGAGGAAAGCGGCGTCTGACTGCTAATCAGAATGGTCGCCACGCGTGCCGTGTGCCCCCGATCAGAGCCTCAATCTTGCCAGAATTGGATCGTTTCATCTTAATTAACTCTGTGCTGTCCATCCATGTTTTGGTAGGCCCAGTTTATTTAACCCTTCTATCACCACAAGTAATAATAATGACTTTTTGCCTCAATTAGTTGTTGACTTGGTCTTTGCCACTCCTGAAATGGCCATGAAAAAACTCATGTTAACTTGTACTTGTAATTACCTCTACAACAGGCACTATCAGACTGTTCAGTTTGGCTTACACAGGCACGATTTTGACTAATTTGATTAGCATAATACGTACAACTAAATAATAAAATTTTCAGACAACACAGTCATCCTTAGTTTACTGACAAAGCCCCAACCAAATGATAAACTATTGACAAAGCCCAAACAATTAACATAACCTAAACTATCCTCCAACATCGACTCATACAAACAAGAGATAGAAAGGGCTTTGACGTGGTGTGTGGAGAAAAATCTGTTTTTAAATGTAAAAAAAAATTAAGGATATGGTTTTTGATCCCAAATCTGTAGGGGACGACAGCCTGATCATTATCCATGGGGAGAGAGTGGAGCAGGTGTCCTCCTATAAATACTTGGGTATTTGTTTTGATTCCCAGTTAACTTGGGCCAACTAAGTGTAATCTGTTTTCTCCCGTATTAACTAGCGCCTGCACTTTCTAAGGAGGCTCAGGGTCCACGGTGTGGCAAGCATTATCATGATGTTGTTTTATAAGGCAAACATTGAATCTGTCATCCGTTATGGCATCTCCACATGGTTTGGAAATCTGTCTGTCAAACTCAAAACCCAACTTCAAAACCTTATCAACAGGGCTGGTAAAATGATTGTCATGCAGCCCAGGAATATTCGACAAGACCGTGAGGAAGCAGAGTCTTAAAATCACCTGCGACCCACACCACATACTTCATAGTGAAATTGTGTTGATGCTAAAATGGTAAATGGTACAGAACAGCGACATACAAACTCAACAGGTATAGATGTACCTTTGTCCCACTGACAATAACTTGACAACAGAAAACTACTGTAATAACCGGATGCAATATTAAGATGTGCAATACAGGGGTAGTGTAATGTGTGATCTCATAACCAACCGATACTGTTCACTGTCGTCACTGTATTGTTGGATGAACTGTATGTATGTATGTATGTATGTAAAACGCTGTGTCTTGATGTCCAAGACAAATTTCTCCTCTGAGACAATAAAGCTAATTATTATTATTATTATTATTAAACACATCTTTGAACCCCTTGTCAAACAAACCTTTGACAAGGGGTTCAAAATTAAATTTGTCGAAAGGCCAGACTGTTTTTTGAAAAACAATTAAAAAAATATTATAAATATAATTATATTAATACATATATCAATGGTATTTTAAGATTCCAGGATTAAGGCACTTTATTGTCACATGAGACACACGAGATGGTACAAAATTTAATTGCAGAGGTTCCAGATTTAGCCCACAGAGTACCACAAGACTGACAGTATGTACATAATAATTCAAATAGAATAGGAAATAATCAGAGTAGGTTATAAACAGCTCAGGTTAGTAAAATATATTGTAAAAAGAATATAATAAACAGAAGAATGGAATAAACTGTGACCCTGTTTTGCAAGTAGATTGTAAAAACAATGACAGGAAACCAAGTCAAATAAAAGTCCGGTTCAGCCCAGTTAATTAGGGATGTCAAAGTTAATGCATTAAGGAATGCAATTAATCGCAAAAAAGTATTGCATCACCATGTGTAAAGGCAGATTAATCACGCCATTTTTTGGAGCGCGCAAGCTCCTCTACCCTAACCGGGGATGGTTACCTGAAAGGCGACGCAGGTTGCTATACGGTCAGTGATCAGGTCAAAGCATACGTCCGTAGAAATATAAGTGACTAGACTTCGACT
This sequence comes from Nerophis lumbriciformis, assembly GCF_033978685.3. NCBI lineage: Eukaryota > Metazoa > Chordata > Actinopteri > Syngnathiformes > Syngnathidae > Nerophis > Nerophis lumbriciformis. The sequence continues at coordinate 27,435,846 of NC_084579.2, forward strand.
GGTGTGCTCTGTGACAAAACTCACTTCTAAATACACCCCGAATGGACTTTAGATAAAACTGTTAACAAGCGAATAAATAAATATATATACAGTATATATACATATATATACTGTACATAATAATTCAGTATATATACATATATATACTGTATATATCCTTTTCAACCCGTATTCAATTGAATGCACTGCAAAGACAATATATTTGATGTTCAAACTCATAAACTTTAATTTTTTTTTGCAAACAATAATTAACTTAGAATTTCATGGCTGCAACACGTGTCAAAGTAGTTGGGAAAGGGCATGTTCACCACTGTGTTACATGGCCTTTCCTTTTAACAACACTCAGTAAACGTTTGGGAACTGAGGAGACATTTTGTAAGCTTCTTAGGTGGAATTCTTTCCCATTCTTGCTTGATGTACAGCTTAAGTTGTTCAACAGTCCGGGGTCTCCGTTGTGGTATTTTAGACTTCGTAATGCGCCACACAGTTTCAATGGGAGACAGGTCTGGGCTACAGGCAGGCCAGTCTAGTACCCACACTCTTTTACTATGAAGCCACGTTGATGTAACACGTGGCTTGGCATTGTCTTGCTGAAATAAGCAGGGGCGTCCATGGTAACGTTGCTTGGATGGCAACATATGTTTTCTCCAAAACCTGTATGTACCTTTCAGCATTAATGGTGCCTTCACAGATGTGTAAGTTACCCATGTCTTGGGCACTAATACACCCCCATACCATCACAGATGCTGGCTTTTCAACTTTGCGCCTATAACAATCCGGATGGTTCTTTTCCTCTTTGGTCCGGAGGACACGACGTCCACAGTTTCCCAAAACAATTTGAAATGTGGACTCGTCAAACCACTTTGTATCAGTCCATCTTAGATGAGCCCAGGCCCAGCGTAGCCGACGGCGTTTCTGGGTGTTGTACAGTAGCAGCAAGATTGGCCACTCAGTTGCTTTTTAAAAACAGAAGTCCTGCTTGGTGAATAACTTTATCGATTGCCACAATTTAATCATACAGTTATGAGAGTACTCTTTGCCAAAAAAAGAGGAAAAATGTCAAAAAAAAGAGGAACATTTCTATCAGCACGAAATGCAGCAAAGCAAGCCCTGAAAATTGGGTGTATTTTTACACTATAGTTGACCTATTCTTATCTAGCAACCTTTTCCGACTGTCTTTTTGACACTGACATGTCCCCCCCGGGTGATATACTTCCGGTGTTGTGATCTCTGTTTAAATCCATCCCGTCTAAAATAGGGCTGCAACTAACAATTAATTTGATAATCGATTAATCCGTCGATTATTACTTCGATTAATCAATTAATAATTGGATACAAGAGACAAACTACATTTCTATCCTTTCCAGTATTTTATTGAAAAAAAACCCAGCATACTGGCACCATACTTATTTAGATTATTGTTTCTCAGCTGTTTATAAATGTTGCAGTTTATAAATAAAGGTTTATAAAAAAAAATACAATAATAATAATAATAATAATAATAATTAAAAAAAAGCCTCTGCGCATGCGCATAGCATAGATCCAACAAATCGATGACTAAATTAATCAGCAACTATTTTTAAAATCAATTTTAATCGATTTAATCGATTAGTTGTTGCAGCCCTAGTCTAAAATATGTATAATCTTCTTGCGGGCTACTAATAAATATGCCATAACAATGGTTCTCAAATTATTTTTTACCAAGTACCACCTCAGAAAACACTCTCCAATTACCCCTAAATATAAAATAACATAGCAGGCCTAAATATTCATTAAAAAAAGACAGAGGTTTAATTTGCCAAGTATATTTAATATTTTCTGCCACTGTAACATTACAGACAGTTTGAACACTAACACTGTGTTGGAATATTTATTCAAGTGATTCTTTGGCGTACCACTAGATGAAGCCCACGTACCGCTAGTGGTAATGCGGGTGTTCAACACATTTTTTTAATTGTATTTTTTATTCATAATTCATAAAAAAACAAAACAAAACACGGAAGTGATATTTTGAAGCAAAACAAAAAGTATTTCTGCGGTTTCGCGGACTTTCACATGCCTGATCATTGAAAAAAAAAAGACAAGTACTGCATTGTAGTCAGAGGTGGGTAGAGTAGCCAGAAATTGTACTCAAGTAAGAGTACTGTTACTTTAGAGATTTATTACTCAAGTAAAAGTAAGGAGTAGTCACCCAAATATTTACTTGAGTAAAAGTAAAAAGTATGTTGTGAAAAAACTACTCAAGTACTGAGTAACTGATGAGTAACATACACACTCATATCATATATATATATATATATATATATATATATATATATATATATATATATATATATATATATATATATATACATACATACATACATATACATTGATATATACAGTATATAATTTATAAGTATTTATTTTGCTGTTTTTGTTTACATGTTAAAGGTGTTTTAATGAATATACATGCATGTTTAACATATAGATTCCTTTCTTAAATGAAGACTAGAATATAAGTTGGTGTATTACCTGATTCTGATGACTTGCGTTGATTGTAATCAGACAGTCGTGATGATAACGTCCACGTTTTCAAATGGAGGAGAAGAAAAGTTCCTCCTTTCTGTCTAATACCACATGAAAGTGGTGGGTTTTTGGCATCCTATTTGTCCAGCTTCCATATTCGTTTTTATACACTTTACAAGAAATATATTGGCGTCAAACTCCGTAGCTTGCTAGCTTGTTTACGCTGGCTTTCGGAGACTCTTGTTTTGAAAGCGCAGGCGCGATGGCGCGGCACTTTTATTGTGAAGACAGGAACGTCCTCATGTGCGGTCAGTCTTGAGGCTTTTGACGGTACGGTTGAAATAAAACAAGTATCTTTTTTCCTTCACACTTTTGATTGATTGATTGGAACTTTTATTAGTAGATTGCACAGTACAGTACATATTCCGTACAATTGACCACTAAATGGTAACACCCCAATAAGTTTTTCAACTTGTTTAAGTCAGGTCATGTGACCACCTGGCTCTGTTTGATTGGTCCAACGTCACCAGTGACTGCATCTGATTGGTGGAACGAAGTGAAACGTCACCAGTAAGGCAGGCACTTTGAAGGTCTGTCTGACAGACCAAAACAAACAAAGCGTGCATTAACAGATCGATAAAAATTAGTAGCGAGTAGCGAGCTGAATGTAGATAAAAGTAGCGGAGTAAAAGTAGCGTTCCTTCTCTATAAATATACTTAAGTAAAAGTAAAAGTATGTTGCATTAAAACTACTCTTAGAAGTACAATTTATCCCAAAAGTTACTCAAGTAGATGTAACGGAGTAAATGTAGCGCGTTACTACCCACCTCTGATTGTAGTACTAAGCCTGGGTCCCAGGAAAGGGTGTCCAGACTCAGGCCAAGGAACAACAAAACATCATAGCCATAGCACACATAAACATGTGTGTAAGAGGGAAACATCAAAGAACACTGTGGAGAGAGAGTGTGATCAGCGCGCTTGCAGGAGCAAAGGTCACCGCGTCTGTCCATGGTGCTGAAAACAGAGCACCATCAGACGGGGGCGTGGCATGTGCTGACGGCGAGACACAGCTGGCAGGTGATTAGATTTCACAGGTGGTACGTGTTAATCTAATCATCTGTTGTCTTTAAGAGTGAGCGGCCGGGTGCAGGAGAAGTTTGGAGAGAGACTTGGAGAGTATGAGACAAAGAAGGACTGATAAGTTGTGTGTCATGCAAAGGCTTGATAGAAAAATAAAACCAGTTTTTACATCAGAACACCGGTATCCAGCTGACGTGAGTAATTCACCCACCCCACGAGAAGGAGACTTCTACCAACACAAAGGACATTAAAGACTTTAAAAGAGCAGAGCTTTTTTTGATGCAACCAGCTGCCACTCCAGCAGTGCCACTTCTACACACAGCCACAAAAGTAAAACAACAACAACAAAACAAAAACATATACACTATGGTGGCCTCTGCGGTGTTCCACGACATCGTCTGCTGGGGTTGGGGGAGCTTGGCCAGAGACAGGAGCAGACCCAACAAAGCAACCTCGGCCGCCCACTAACTCTCGGCCAGTGTCCAGTCCGCATGGATGAGCGAGGATACGTCCAAGAAGACCGAGGTGTCCGATACCTGCTCATTCAGCCAAGACACTGTGGAGCTTGTCCGTCCCAGCGCTCTGCGCTAGCTCCGCAGCCCTGTTTCTTCATCCGCATCTCCTCCAGTCTCTCCAAAAGGACTCTGGTGTGGCAGACACCCAGCAGCTGGTCTCCATGGCCAAAAGGTTCCCGGGAGGCAGATCCAGAAGTTCAGAAAAAAGCACCGCAGAAGTCACGAAAGTGCCACCCCTTGTCACACAGTCCCAAAGAGTCCCGAACCCTCCATCCATCCATTTTCTACCGCTTATTCCCTTCGGGGTCGCGGGGGGCGCTGCAGCCTATCTCAGCTACAATCGGGCGGAAGGCGGGGTACACCCTGGACAAGTCGCCACCTCATCGCAGGTAAAAAGACCCACATGAAAACAAGAGGGAAACATCAGGAACACAAAATGAGGACACAAGAGCACAAGTGAAGTGAAGTGCATTATATTTATATAGCGCTTTTCTCTAGTGACTCAAAGCGCTTTACATTGTGAAACCCAATATCTAAGTTACATTTAAACCAGTGTGGGTGGCACTGGATGCAGGTGGGTAAAGTGTCTTGCCCAAGGACACAACGGAAGTGACTAGGATGGCAGAAGCGGGGATCGAACCTGGAACCTTCAAGTTGCTGGCACAGCCACTCTACCAACCGAGCTATACCGCCCCGCACAAAGCTCCTGCCACCAGCAGCCACTACAGCAGGCGCCATCTTGGAAAAAAAAAACCCTGTTTGTGTTTTAAAGCATGGGATTTGCGTTGTCATTAACATTCTTTCCAAAGACAACCTTTTTACATCTTAAACCGTTACTTATATTTATCCATCCATCCATCCATCTCCTTCCGCTTATCCGAGGTCGGGTCGCGGGGGCAGCAGCCTAAGCAGGGAAGCCCAGACTTCCCTCTCCCCAGCCACTTCGTCCAGCTCCTCCCGGGGGATCCCGAGGCGTTCCCAGGCCAGCCGGGAGAGATAGTCTTCCCAACGTGTGCTGGGTCTTCCCCGTGGCCTCCTACCGGTCGGACGTGCCCGAAACACCTCCCTAGGGAGGTGTTCGGGTGGCATCCTGACCAGATGCCCGAACCACCTCATCTGGCTCCTCTCGATGTGGAGGAGCAGCGGCTTTACTTTGAGCTCTCCCCGGATGACAGAGCTTCTCACCCTATCTCTAAGGGAGAGCCCCGCCACCCGGCGGAGGAAACTAATTTCGGCACTCCACCCTTTTCCGGGCGAGAACCATGGACTCGGACTTGGAGGTGCTGATTACCATCCCAGTCGCTTCACACTCGGCTGCGAACCGATCCAGTGAGAGCTGAAAATCTTGGCCAGATGAAGCCATTAGGACCACATCATCTGCAAATAGCAGAGACCTAATCCTGCAGCCACCAAACCAGATCCCCTCAACGCCTTGACTGCGCCTAGAAATTCTGTCCATAAAGGTTATGAACAGAATCGGTGACAAAGGGCAGCCTTGGCGGAGTCCAACCCTCACTGGAAACTGGTCCGACTTACTGCCGGCAATGCGGACCAAGCTCTGACACTGATTATACAGGGAGCGAACCGCCACAATCAGACAGTCCGTTACCCCATACTCTCTGAGCACTCCCCACAGGACTTCCCGGGGTACACGGTCGGATGCCTTCTCCAAGTCCACAAAACACATGTAGACTGGTTGGGCAAACTCCCATGTACCCTCAAGGACCCTGCCGAGAGTATAGAGCTGGTCCACAGTTCCACAACCTTATAATTAGTCAGAGTAAAATCTGAAAGAAAACAAGGGAACCAAACGTAAAGGTAATGTTGGCTCCGAGTAGTTGTCAAATTAGATTTATCGTTGCCTGCATATTTTAACCATTTGATAACCCCATGAGCCATCAGATAATTTCCCCACTAATGAGCAAAGAAATGACGTCATGTTCCCAGTTCATCCCAGTGCCCAGTTCCATTTGGACACACACTTCCACATCTTTAATTGCTTGCAGCAATCAGGTAGCCTCTGCTAATTGTTCCACTGTGACATATTGATCTTTGATAATGAGGAATTTATTTTCAAGTCGTTTTGCTCTTGGCCAAAAGAGCTGAAATTTGTCTCGGCAGTTGGCACATACGCCAAACCCTCTACAAATGACTTCTCCCCAAGCGCCTCTGAGCTTTTCTTCATGTCCCTCACACGCCCCAAAAATAATTAATTTGGTCAAAATGGTTCATTCGGCTCAATATGGTCATTAATGTTTAGTTAATTACGCAAGAACCCTCCGATACGCATCAATACCAGACTACTTTATCATAGTCCCTGACCCACCTGATGCTGCACACCAGAATGATTTTAGTCAGATTTTTTTTTTGCAACTTCTAAAATTTGAGCGCCACTACAAAAAAAAAAAAACCTCTGGAGTGTGAACACAGATGAAATAATGTAAGCAGAAGCAATGTGTGTTGACAAGCGTGCTCTTTCAGGCGGACCGCCTACTGCTTGTAAATGCATTGAAAAGCACACCGAGCATCTTGAAGTCCCTGTAGTTCTGCTTTACATTCTCTTCTTCCCTTAAGGACATTTTGACATTTAGCATCCAAATACTAAATGCCAGAAGTGATCCTCATGAGTTTTGAATTGCTGGTCTTCTTTTGTAAGATGCTTTCTTTTAAGCTTCTTATAGAGGGCAGAATCAGTAAATTCATTTCAACTGTGCTTTTTTTGTCCCGATCCGATACTGATATTGGTTCTTTATCAGCATAATCAACAAGTATATGTGGCTCGCATCCAAACTTTCCAATATTAACTCCATTACAAGCAGTCCTGCAGCGGGTTTGCGTGTGCAAAGGTGGACAGCTCGTTAAAGGGTCTGTTTGCAACTTGCTCACAGTTACATTTTTCAAAGCGAAAAATATAACAACAACACCATTGTCTAGCTCAGTGTTTTTCAACCTTTTTTGAGCCAAGGCACATTTTTTGCGTTGAAAAAATCCAGAGGCACACCACCAGCAGAAATCATTAAAAAACGAAACTCAGTTGACAGTAAAAAGTTGTTGTCACAATTGTTGGATATGAATTTAAACCATAACCAACCATGCAGCACTATAGCTCTTGTCTCAAAGTAGGTGTACTGTCATGACCTGTCACATCAAGTCGTGACTTATTTTGAGTTTTTTGCTGTTTTCCTGTGTGTAGTGTTTTAGTTCCTGTCTTGCGCTCCTATTTTGGTGGGTTTTTCTCTTTTTTTGGTATTTTCCTGTAGCATTTTCATGTCTTCCTTTGAGCGATATTTTCCGCATCTGCTTTGTATTTGCAATCAAGAATATTTTAGTTGTCTTTATCTGTTTTTTTGGGGACATTGTTGATTGTCATGTCATGTTCGGATGTACATTGCAATCTTTGCTCCACAGTAAGTCTTTGCTGTCGTCCAGCATTCTGTTTTTGTTTACTTTGTAGCCAGTTCAGTTTTAGTTTTGTTCTGCATAGCCTTCCCTAAAGTTCAATGCCTTTTCTTAGGGGCACTCACCTTTTGTTTATTTTTTGGTTTAAGCATTAGATACCTTTTTAGCTGCGGGCTGCCTCCCACTGTTTCTGACATCTACAAAAACACTGGTCTGGGTGTCCAAACTCATTTTAGATCAGGGACCACATGGAGACAAATCTACTTCCAAGTGGGCCGGACTGGTAAAATCACAGCACGATAACTTAGAAATAAAGACAACTTCAGATTGTTTTCTTTGTTTAAAAATAGAACAAGCACATTCTGAAAATGTACAATTCATAATGTTGTTGGGTTTTTTTTATACTTACATATTGCAGTTAATAGTATTCTATTTTTATTTGTCGTTATTTATACTTTCTGAAAAAATTATGTGATAACGTTCATCAGTCAACTCATTGGTGTTCATTTTCAATCTGTCAAGATAAAAAAATAATATCAAAATCAAATTACAGGATGTTATTTATGTAGTTTGATCATTTTCCTTGACTGGTGCACAACATCATGTGGTTTATTTCTTTTACATATGTAGCATCATCTACAAAGATACAAATAATTGCTATTGCGACATCTAATGGACACATTTGGAACAGCAAAACCTGTTTGTTTCACACCCGTGGTCTAGCTCATGGGTGTCCAAACGTTTTGCCCTGGGGGCCTCATTGGACTAAAAAAAACCTCATATATATGTGTACTAGTGTTGTAACGATACCAATATTTTGGTACCGGTACCGGTACTAAAATTATTTCGATACTTTTTGGTACCCTTCTAAATAAAGGGGACCACAAAAAAATTGCATTTTTGGCTTTATTTTAACTACAAATCTTAGGGTACATTATACATATGTTTCTTATTTCAGTTAAGTCCTTAAATAAAATAGTGAACATACTAGACAACTAGTCTTTTAGTAGTAAGTAAGCAAACAAAGGCTCCTAATTTAGCTGCTGACATATGCAGTAACATATTGTGTCATTTATCATTCTATTATTTTGTCAACATTATTAAGGACAAGTGGTAGAAAATTAATTATTAATATACTTGTTCATTTACTCTTAATATCTGCTTACTTTCTCTTTTAACATGTTCTGTCTACACTTCTGTTAAAATGTAATAATCACTTATTTTTCTGTTGTTTGGATGCTTTACATTAGTTTTGGGTGATACCACAAATTTGGGTATCAATCCGATACCAAGTAGTTACAGGATCATGCATTGGTCATATTCAAAGTCCTCATGTGTCCAAAAAATATTGACGTAATCATAGTAGTATCGACTAGATACGTGCCTGTACTTGATATTATTACAGTGGATGTCAGGTGTAGATCCACCAATGGCGTTTGTTTACATTTTGATGCCGGTGAGCTACGGTGTGTAGTGAAGCATGTTTAGCTATTCCTCGTCCTGCAGGGATGATACTTGTAAGAAACGTACTTTATTTGTCGCCATGGAGACCAGGATTAGTGATTTAGAAGTAGCTAAAACACTGCCAACGGCGGATGGACGTTACCCGCTAGCTAGCTAGCCATGTCTTAAAGCACCTCTTCCTGAGGGCGTTTCAGTGTTATAACTTCACCTTTATCGTTAGTTTTTAAGCCAAAATGCGTCTGTTCTCCCTTTTCTGTCTACACACTGTGTCTGCTTGTAAGTACGCCGTGATTGTGTGCCGCCGAACATGCTGCTCTGCTCGTAAACCAGCAAAGTCACAACGTGGTAATGATTCATTAGTATCTAATACCGGTATACTGTACAACCCTAATATGTACATATTATAGTAATTGATATATGGATGGAAATAATGGATATATAATTAATATACCGCATTTTTCGGACTATAACTCGCAGTTTTTTTCATAGTTTGGCCAGGGGTGCGACTTATACTCAGGAGCGACTAATGTGTGAAATTATTAACACATTAGCGTAAAATATCAAATCATATTATTTATCTCATTCACGTAAGAGACTAGACGTATAAGATTTCATGGGATTTAGCGATTAGGAGTGACAGATTGTTTGGTAAACGTATAGCATGTTTTATATGTTATAGTTATTTCAATCAATCAATCAATCAATCTTTATTTATATAGCCCTAAATCACAAGTGTCTCAAAGGGCTGCACAAGCCACAACGACATCCTCGGTACAAAGCCCACATACGGGCAAGGAAAAACTCACCCCAGTGGGACGTCGATGTGAATGACTATGAGAAACCTTGGAGAGGACCGAATATGTGGGTAACCCCCCCCCCTCTAGGGGAGACCGAAAGCAATGGATGTCGAGTGGGTCTGACATAATATTGTGAGAGTCCAGTCCATAGTGGATCCAACATAATAGTAGTAAGAGTCCAGTCCATAGTGGGGCCAGCAGGACACCATCCCGAGCGGAGACGGGCCAGCAGCGCAGAGATGTTCCCAGCCGATGCACAGGCGAGCGGTCCACCCCGGGTCCCGACTCTGGACAGCCAGCACTTCATCCATGGCCACCGGACCTGTGCCCCCCCCCCCCTCAAGGAAAAGGGGAGCAGAGGAGAAAAGAAAAGAAACGGCAGATCAACTGGTCTAACAGGGGGGCTATTTAAAGGCTAGAGTATACAAATGAGTTTTAAGATGGGACTTAAATGCTTCTACTGAGGTAGCATCTCTAATTGTTACCGGGAGGGCATTCCATAGTACTGGAGCCCGAATAGAAAACGCTCTATAGCCCGCAGACTTTTTTTGGGCTCTGGGAATCACTAATAAGCCGGAGTTCTTTGAACGCAGATTTCTTGCCGGGACATATGGTACAATGCAATCGACAAGATAGGATTGTATGGATTGTAGGATTTGAATGACTCTTACCATAATATGTTACGTTAACATACCAGGCACGTTCTCAGTTGGTTATTTATGCGTCATATAACTTAACTTAACATTCAGCCTGTTGTTCACTATTCTTTATTTATTTTAAATTGCCTTTCAAATGTCTATTCTTGGTGTTGGCTTTTATCAAATAAATTTCCCCAAAAAATGTGACTTATACTCCAGTGCGACTTATATATGTCTTTTTCCTTCTTTATTATGCATTTTCGGCAGGTGCGACTTATACTCCGGTGCGACTTATACTCCGAAAAATACGGTAATTGGATAATAAGAGCATGTGAAAGATTGACTCTGTTAGGTTGTGTTATGTGTGACCGCGTCTGTTGACATTTTGTGTTGGATGGATTTCTTTTTTGCACCATGACGAGGGAAGGTTGTTTTCATTGGGTCATATATGTAAATGCACCGCATGCTTCCGTTCGGAGTATAATTAAAGGTCGTTGACCTGACTTAATCACATTGTTCACAATATGGCGACATAGTAGCAGCATCAAAATTGACAAGCTTTTAAAATAAATTTAAATCTCCCTGCGAGTCAGATTCCTTCTTTAACGCAGGCCAAGTTTGAAGACGTTGGCAGGCCGCACTTGCATTCCACTTTATGTGGTTAAGATACAGCTATTTATAATCATACATTTGCAGTGTTGGCCCTAGGAATTTTTAAAATGGGGTCCCTCGGACCCCATCAAGTCATAAAAATGGGGTCCCACAGTAAAGTATTAGGGTCCCACTTTTTTGTAACGGTTTTGAAAATAAATGATAAATGCATACATTATCCTGTTATATCTCACATTCTATATTGTGTTTTGCAAAAAGGTTGTCATAAATGTTACTCAATTCATAAAAAAAATAATACAAAAGAAAACCATTTTTGTATGCATATGTAAATGTATTCAGTTATAAACATTCATTCACTTTCTTCTTTTCTTCATGGATCTAAACTTTACCGCTGCCTGTATTTTTTTTCTCGATATTTTCATTTAATAAGGCTCCAGCACCCCCTGCAACCCCAAAAGGGACAAGCGGTAGAAAATAGATGGATGGAAGTTGTAGGTGTATTTATTTCAGTATAAAAGTGTAAAACGTTTTTTGCTATAGTCATGAAATGATGATAATGTTGTGCCAGGGCATACATGCATAGCCATCCATCCATTTTCTATGACAAATGTAATTGATTATTCTCACCTGTATGTAGATCATCAGTCATTTAAAAACCGCCACATCTACACTTCCATGGCAAATAATGCCAACACTCTTAGAACTTCTGGAATTGTGCGTCCTTTCTGATTTCAATGCTTAAAAATACACAAAAAGTGCGTTAACGCCAACACTGCATTTGACCAGCTGGTGGTGTCTTGTACCGAAGCATGCATTGAAGCTTCGAGAAATTCTCAAACCAATTGGCTCAAGTGGTTCAATGCCTCAAGAGGCTTCATCTGACCATCACTAGAATAAACATTCAATGACAGCTAACGCTAGCGCTCCAAATTGCTATTTTTAGTTAACAACACCCAAAGCTAAAGCGCGTTCATGTGTTATGTACGTACGTACGTAGTTACGTTATTACGTACGAGAAGCCGTAAGAGTACGGGATATTCTGTGTAAAATACATTGCAACATTTACACAGATGCCGAGAGGTTTCCAAACAGCCCCTTTAAACGGCACACATTTGTGTTAAAATATATAATATAATATATAATATAATTTTCACAATTACTAAGTTTATGTAATAAAAACATTTTACTGGCCCGGATAAAACAATTGGTGTTTACGGTGGTCATTTAATGGTAATAACCCTACTTTGTGGATATTGTTTTCCCAAGTCCACGCCTGGACACAATGGGCCCCATTCAGCAATAAGTTCCTAATTTTTCCTCTTATATTTCTTCCTAAGTGATTTTCTAAGAGGAGTCCATTCAAATTCATGACATGTTCTTAAATGACCCAATTGTTCCCAGCTGCTGTTCTTAAGTTGCTGAATGGCAAATGGTTAGCACGTGCGTGTCAATCATAATTTGAATATAAACACGCCCTTATTTCCCCAATGTAAACACCCTTAATTCCTAAGGGTGTAACGATACACAAAAATGTCGGTTCGGTACGTACCTCGGTTCGGAGGTCACGATTCGGTTCATTTTCGGTACAGTCAGAAAACAACAAAATATAAATGTTTTGGTTATTTATTTACCAAATTTGTAAACAATGGGAACACTATAATAATTCTGCCCACGTTAATCAACATTAAACTGCCTCAAGTTATATATATATATATATATATATATATATATATATATATATATATATATATATATATATGTATATATATATATATATATATATATATATATATATATATATATATATATATATATATATATATATATATATATATATATATAAAACAAACACTTGAATTTCAGTGAATTCTAGCTATACATATACTCCTCCCCCCCTTAACCCCGACCCCCGGCCCCGCCCACCTCAACACCCCCCACCCCCCAAAAAATAAATTTAAAAAATCTGCCGAATTCAAAGGTCTCAAGGTTGGCAAGTATGCGGGGGCGGGGGGTGCTGGAGCCTATACCATGTTTTGCTTTATGCATTATTGACGTGTTTCTTGCCACTTTATCAATCAATGTTTATTTATATAGCCCTAAATCACAAGTGTCTCAAAGGGCTGCACAAGCCACAACGACATCCTCGGTACAGAGCCCACATAAGGGCAAGGAAAAACTCACCCCAGTGGGACGTCGATGTGAATGACTATGAGAAACCTTGGAGAGGACCGCATATGTGGGTAGGGGAGACCGAATGCAATGGATGTCGAGTGGGTCTGACATAATATTGTGAGAGTCCAGTCCATAGTGGATCCAACGTAATAGTAAGAGTCCTGTCCATAGTGGGGCCAGCAGGAAACCATCCCGAGCGGAGACGGGTCAGCAGCGCAGAGATGTTCCCAACCGATGCACAGGCGAGCGGTCCACCCCGGGTCCCGACTCTGGACATCCAGCACTTCATCCATGGCCACCGGACCTGTGTCTCCCCCCCTCCACAAGGGAGAGGGGGGAGCAGAGGAAAAAGGAAAAGAAACGGCAGATCAACTGGTCTAAAAAAGGGGGTCTATTTAAAGGCTAGAGTATACAAATGAGTTTTAAGATGGGACTTAAATGCTTCTACTGAGGTAGCATCTCTAACTGTTACCGGGAGGGCATTCCATAGTACTGGAGCCCGAATAGAAAACGCTCTATAGCCCGCACACTTTTTTTGGGCTCTGGGAATCACTGATAAGCCGGAGTTCTTTGAACGCAGATTTCTTGCCGGGATATATGGTACAATACAATCGGCAAGATAGGATGGAGCTAGACCGTGTAGTATTTTATATGTAAGTAGTAAAACCTTAAAGTCACATCTTAAGTGCACAGGAAGCAGGTGAGCCAGTATAGGCGTAATATGATCAAACTTTCTTGTTCTTGTCAAAAGTCTAGCAGCCGCATTTTGTACCAACTGTAATCTTTTAATGCTAGACATAGGGAGACCCGAAAATAATACGTTACAGTAATCGAGACGAGACGTAACGAACGCATGAATAATGATCTCAGCGTCGCTAGTGGATAAAATAGAACGAATTTTAGCGATATTACGGAGATGAAAGAAGGCCGTTTTAGTAACACTCTTAATGTGTGACTCAAAGGAGAGAGTTGGGTCGAAGATAATACCCAGATTCTTTACAGAGTCGCCTTGTGTAATTGTTTGGTTGTCAAATGTTAAGGTGGTATTATTAAATAAATGTCGGTGTCTAGCAGGACCGATAATCAGCATTTCCGTTTTCTTGGCGTTGAGTTGCAAGAAGCTAGCGGACATCCATTGTTTAATTTATGTTTATGTTCTATTTTTTTTTTTTTTTTTTTTTACATAGGTTAGGTTGTAAATAAGTAAAGTCCTAATCTCCAAGTTACCGTATTTTCCGCACTATAAGGCGCACCTAAAAACCACAAATTTTCTCAAAAGCTAACAGTGCGCCTTATAACCCGGTGCGCTTTATTACGATTCATTTTCATAAAGTTTCGATCTCGCAACTTCGGTAAACAGCCGCCATCTTTTTTCCCGGTAGAACAGGAAGTGCTTCTTCTTCTACGCAAGCAACCGCCAAGGTAAGCACCCGCCCCCATAGAACAGGAAGCGCTACCGCCCGCCCCCGGAAGAAAAAGAAGCGCGCGGATATTTCGTTTCATTTCCTTTGTGTGTCTACATCTGTAAAGACCAGACTACAAAATGGCTCCTACTAAACGACACGCTTATAACGCAGAATTTAAACTTAAGGCAATAAGTCATGCCGAAGAACACGGAAATAGAGCAGCAGCAAGAGAATATAACATAAATGAATCAATGGTGCGTAGGTGGAGGAAGCAAGAAGATGACCTGCGCCAGGTAAAGAAGACAAAACAGAGCTTCCGAGGGAACAAAGCACGATGGCAACAGTTGGAGGACGAACTCGAACAGTGGGTTGTTGAGCAGAGAGCAGCAAGCAGAAGTGTCAGCACCATCACTATTCGAATGAAGGCAACAACGCTAGCAAGCGAACTTCACCTGGATGATTTTAAAGGTGGTGCTTCTTGGTGTTTCCGGTTTATGAAAAGACGCAATCTCTCCATCCGCACACGGACCACTGTTTCACAGCAACTGCCTAACGACTTTAAAGAAAAGCTGGCTACTTTCCGTGCATATTGTAAAAAGAAGATAGCGGAAAAAAAGATCCAGCCAGAGAACATTATCAACATGGACGAGGTTCCACTGACTTTTGATATTCCTGTGAACCGCACTGTTGATATAACGGGAGCACGTACGGTGAATATTCGCACCACAGGGAATGAGAAGTCGTCCTTCACTGTGGTTCTAGCTTGCCATGCTAATGGCCAGAAACTTCCTCCCATGGTGATATTCAAAAGGAAGACCTTGCCAAAAGAGACCTTTCCAGCCGGCGTCATCATAAAAGCTAACTCGAAGGGATGGATGGATGAAGAAAAGATGAGCGAGTGGTTAAGGGAAGTTTACGCGAAGAGGCCGGGTGGCTTTTTTCACGCTGCTCCGTCCATGTTGATATACGACTCTATGCGCGCCCACATCACAGATGGTGTCAAAAAACAAGTGAAGCATACAAATACAACACTCGCCGTCATTCCGGGTGGATTAACCAAAGAACTCCAACCGCTGGATATTGGTGTCAACAGGGCATTCAAAGCACGACTGCGAACTGCGTGGGAAAAATGGATGACCGAAGGCGAACACACCTTCACTAAGACGGGCAGACAACGCCGGACGACATACGCCAACATCTGCCAGTGGATTGTAAATGCCTGGGCAGATATTTCGGTCACAACTGTGGTCCGAGCTTTCCGGAAGGCAGGATTCACAGAACTGCTGCACAACAACAGCGACACTGAATCCGATGACTTCGAAGAGACGGAGCCGGCCATTTTGGAACCCACGCTTGCGCAACTTTTCAATTCGGACACCGAAGACGAAGAATTCGAAGGATTTACCGGTACGAATGAAGAATAACTTCAGAAAGTGAGCGCTATGTTTATTTTGTGTGTTGTGTGTTGTGACATTAACGTTCGAGCAACATTACCGGTATGTTGCTATTGCTCTGCTCTACACCATTTTGAATTTTACTATGTTTGTGATTGCACATTTGTACATTTTGGGACAGAGTTGTTAGAACGCTGGTTTTCAATATATTATTAAAGTTTGACTGAACTATCTGACTGTTTTTTTGACATTCACTTTAGCGCAGCGTTTTTTTGACATTCACTTTAGCGCAGCGTAGGCGCGGCTTATAGTCCGGGGCGGCTTATTGGTGGACAAAATTATGAAATATGTAATTCATAGAAGGTGCGGCTAATAATCCGGTGCGCCTTATAGTGCGGAAAATACGGTAATCACAAAATAAAGTGCAGAGTGACAGGCCCTGCGCCGTGTTTACCTCTGTTCTTCGCAAATGTGACGAAAAATGTGGCCGCCTCTCGCCGGGCCGTTGCACAAGGTTGATTGGAAGCGCGAATGAAAGATGCCTGGCGCGTGCCTTTGATACCTTGAAGCTTGGCTAAATGAAAGACAAATGTGTCTAATTAGCCAGGCAGCAGGTGCAGTGTGATGGTTGTCTTCGGAGGCGAGTGGGAGGCGAGCGTCTTCTCCGGCGGGCTGTAAATATTGACGCTTGTAGATTGGGAGCTCAGCGGGGGAAGGCGGCTGACCGTGACAGTAACTGAGACAGCCGGCGTTCGCTTCCTCTCAGCGTGCCATCCAACCACGTGTTTGAACGCACTCGGCGATCTGCAGTGTTGTCTGTGTGTTTGCATGTGGATGTTTACATGCTGATTTCACAGTTACGCCTGTGATGTTTCTCTCCACAGCAAGAAATGTGACTATAGGGCGTTAAATGTGTGTGTTCTTTTGTTTTTTTCTGTGTGTGAGTTGAGCTGCGGTGTCACACACGCTCTCTGTGATGTAGCGCTCAGGGAGTCGACTTTCTGTTTCTCCAGAGACGAGAAGACAGCGAGGATGAGGGGAAAAAAGCCAGAGGAGGAAAAGTTTATTTAAAAAAAAAAAAAAAAAAAAGGTAAATTTTTAACCAGTTGTTTTATCAACTCCTCAGCCTTCCCGGTAAGGTCTATTCAGGTGTACTGGAGAGGAGGCTACGCCGGATAGTCGAACCTCGGATTCAGGAGGAACAGTGTGGTTTTCGTCCTGGTCGTGGAACTGTGGACCAGCTCTATACTCTCGGCAGGGTCCTTGAGGGTGCATGGGAGTTTGCCCAACCAGTCTACATGTGCTTTGTGGACTTGGAGAAGGCATTCGACCGTGTACCCCGGGAAGTCCTGTGGGGAGTGCTCAGAGAGTATGGGGTAACGGACTGTCTTATTGTGGCGGTTCGCTCCCTGTATAATCGGTGTCAGAGCTTGGTCCGCATTGCCGGCAGTAAGTCGGACACGTTTCCAGTGAGGGTTGGACTCCGCCAGGGCTGCCCTTTGTCACCGATTCTGTTCATAACCTTTATGGACAGAATTTCTAGGCGCAGTCAGGGCGTTGAGGGTATCTGGTTTGGTGGCTGCAGGATTAGGTCTCTGCTTTTTGCAGATGATGTGGTCCTGATGGCTTCATCTGGCCAAGATCTTCAGCTCTCACTGGATCGGTTCGCAGCCGAGTGTGAAGCGACTGGGATGAGAATCAGCACCTCCAAATCCGAGTCCATGGTTCTCGCCCGGAAAAGGGTGGAGTGCCATCTCCGGGTTGGGGAGGAGATCTTGCCCCAAGTGGAGGAGTTCAAGTACCTCGGAGTCTTGTTCACGAGTGAGGGAAGAGTGGATCGTGAGATCGACAGGCGGATCGGTGCGGCGTCTTCAGTAATGCGGACGCTGTATCGATCCGTTGTGGTGAAGAAGGAGCTGAGCCAGAAGGCAAAGCTCTCGATTTACCGGTCGATCTACGTTCCCATCCTCACCTATGGTCATGAGCTTTGGGTCATGACCGAAAGGACAAGATCACGGGTACAAGCGGCCGAAATGAGTTTCCTCCGCCGGGTGGCGGGGCTCTCCCTTAGAGATAGGGTGAGAAGCTCTGCCATCCGGGGGGAGCTCAAAGTAAAGCCGCTGCTCCTCCATATCGAGAGGAGCCAGATGAGGTGGTTCGGGCATCTGGTCAGGATGCCACCCGAACGCCTCCCTCGGGAGGTGTTTCGGGCACGTCCGACCGGTAGGAGGCCACGGGGAAGACCCAGGACACGTTGGGAAGACTATGTCTCCCGGCTGGCCTGGGAACGCCTCGGGATCCACCGGGAGGAGCTGGACGAAGTGGCTGGGGAGAGGGAAGTCTGGGCTTCCCTGCTTAGGCTGCTGCCCCCGCGACCCGACCTCGGATAAGCGGAAGAAGATGGATGGATGGATGGATGTTTTATCAACACTGCGTGAGCTCCATTGGTAATTTTAATTCTAATATGAATATTTTTTGAAGAAATACGCTGACGGAAATGAATAGAAATAATTAAGTGTCAGCTTCACAACTGGTGAGGTGGAAAGTTTCAAACGTTCATTTAGAAAAGGCAATGAAACTCAAATCACGGCCATTTGTCAATGTCATTGGAGATTATCCGAGTCAATCTCAACATCCAAATAGAAACAATCATTTCACATCTGTCATGACAGTTGCTTTGCTCTCAGTGGAATACGTTCCATTAAATGCAGTGACGATGTCTTTATGTGTTTTTGATTAATGCATTTGTTTTGTTAGCCTGTAAACTTAACTCATCCCAGTACATTAATTATTTTCTGCAAAGGAGGAATTTTAAAACATAAATATAATATTATTAAAAACGTGGGTAACATACAAATTAGTAACATATTGGCTCTCAATTAACGTATTTTTTGGAGTATAAGTCGCACCGGAGTATAAATCGCACCTGCCGAAAATGCATAATAAAGAAGGAAAAAAAAACATATATAAGTCGCACTGGAGTATAAGTCGCATTTTTTGGGGAAATGTATTTGATAAAACCCAACACCAAGAATAGACATTTGAAAGACAATTTAAAATAAACAAAGAATAGTGAACAACAGGCTGAATAAGTGTATGTTATATGACGCATAAATAATCAACTGAGAACGTGCCTGGTATGTTAACGTAACATATTATGGTAAGAGTCATTCAAATAACTATAACATATATAGAACATGCTAGACGTTTACCAAACAATCTGTCACTCCTAATCGCTAAATCCCATGAAATCTTATACGTCTAGTCTCTTACGTGAATGAGCTAAATAATATTATTTGATATTTTACGGTAATGTGTAAATAATTTCACACATAAGTCGCTCCTGAGTATAAGTCACACCCCCGGCCGAACTATGAAAAAAACTGCGACTTATAGTCCGAAAAATACAGTAGTCATTATTACCGTATTTTCCGCACTATAAGGCGCACCGGATTATTAGCCGCACCTTCTATGAATTACATATTTCATAATTTTGTCCACCAATAAGCCGCCCCGGACTATAAGCCGCGCCTATGCTGCGCTAAAGTGAATGTCAAAAAAACGCTGCGCTAAAGTGAATGTCAAAAAAACAGTCAGATAGTTCAGTCAAACTTTAATAATATATTGAAAACCAGCGTTCTAACAACTCTGTCCCAAAATGTACGCAAATGTGCAATCACAAACATAGTAAAATTCAAAATGGTGTAGAGCAATAAATAGCAACATAATGTTGCTCGAACGTTAATGTCACAACACACAAAATAAACATAGCGCTCACCTTCTGAAGTTATTCTTCATTCGTAAATCCTTCGAATTCTTCGTCTTCGGTGTCCGAATTGAAAAGTTGCGCAAGCGTGGGATCCAAAAATGGCCGGCTCCGCCTCGTCGAAGTCATCGGATTCAGTGTCGCTGTTGTTGTGCAGCAGTTCTGTGAATCCTGCCTTCCGGAAAGCTCGGACCACAGTTGTGACCGAAACTATCTGCCCAGGCATTTACGATCCACTGGCAGATGTTGGCGTATGTCGTCCGGCGCTGTCTGCCCGTCTTAGTGAAGGTGTGTTCGCCTTCGGAGCTGTGTGAAAAAAGCCACCCGGCCTCTTCGCGTAAACTTCCCTTAACCACTCGCTCATCTTTTCTTCATCCATCCATCCCTTCGAGTTAGCTTTTATGATGACGCCGGCTGGAAAGGTCTCTTTTGGCAAGGTCTTCCTTTTGAATATCACCCTGGGTGGAAGTTAGCATGGCAAGCTAGAACCACAGTGAAGGATGACTTCTCATTCTCTGTGGTGCGAATATTCACCGTACGTGCTCCCGTTCCACAGTGCGGTTCACAGGAATATCAGTTGCTGTGAAATACGGTAGTAATCCGTGTGCGGATGGAGAGATTGCGTCTTTTTATGAACCGGATCGCTTCGTAGGAGCCATTTTGTGGTCTTTACAGATGTAAACAGGAAATGAAACGTACGGTGATATCCGCGCGTTTTTTCTTCTTCTTCCGGGGGCGGGTGAAGCGCTTCCTGTTCTATGGGGGCGGGTGCTTTCCTTGGCGGTTGCTTGCGTAGAAGAAGAAGCGCTTCCTGTTCTACCGGGAAAAAAGATGGCGGCTGTTTACCGAAGTTGCGAGACCGAAACTTTATGAAAATGAATCGTAATAAAGCGCACCGGGTTATTAGGCGCACTGTCAGCTTTTGAGAAAAATTGTGGTTTTTAGGTGCGCCTTATAGTGCGGAAAATACGGTAAGTAGTTATTAATGCCTTATTCTGCATGGCCTTATTATACAGCCACTAAGCCATTAACTAAGAGTCTTCCCTCAATAACCTCAGAATTATTGCTTATTAGTAACCTTAACCCTTATATGTTCCCCTATAGTGTCCAAAGAACTCTAAATTAAGTATTTGTTACTTTAATAAGCAACTAATTAATGGTGAATATCTTCCCCATACTAAAGTGTTACCGACATTTTCATTCATATTATGTAATGTAGAGATGTCCGATAATATCGGCAGCCGATAAATGCTTTAAAATGTAATATCGGAAATTATCGGTATCGTTTTTTTGTTTTTTTTTGTATTAAATCAACATAAAAAACACAAGATACACTTACAATTAATACACCAACCCAAAAAACCTTCCTCCCCCATTTACACTCATTCACACTAATTCACACAAAAGGGTTGTTTCTTTCCGTTATTAATATTCTGGTTCCTACATTATCCATCCATCCATTTTCTACCGCTTTTTCCCTTTGGGGTCGCGGGGGGCGCTGGAGCCTATCTCAGCTACAATCGGGCGGAAGGCGGGGTACACCCTGGACAAGTCGCCACCTCATCGCAGGGCCAACACAGATGGACAGACAACATTCACACTCACATTCACACACTAGGGCCAATTTAGTGTTGCCAATCAACCTATCCCCAGGTGCATGTTTTTGTAGGTGGGAGGAAGCCGGAGTATCCGGAGGGAACCCACGCAGTCACGGGGAGAACATGCAAACTCCACACAGAAAGATCCCGAGCCCGGAATTGAACCCAAGTCTACTCAGGACCTTCGTATTGTGAGGCAGATGCACTAACCCCTCTTCCACCGTGCTGCCCGTTCCTACATTATATATCAATATATATCAATACAGTCTGCAAGGGATGCAGTCCGTAAGCACACATGATTGTGCGTGCTGTTGGTCCACTAATAGTACTAACCTTTAACAGTTAATTTTACTCATTTTCATTAATTACTAGTTTCTATGTACCATATTTTTCGGAGAATAAGTCGCACCGGAGTATAAGTCACACCTGCCGAAAATGCATAATAAAAAGGGGAAAAAACATATATAAATCGCACTGGAGCCCGGCCAAACTATGAAAAAAACTGCGACCTATAGTCCGAAAAATACAGTAACTGTTTTTATACTGTTTCACTTTCTTTTTTATTCAATAATTTTTTTTTAATTTATTTATCTTATTTTATTCATTTTATTTTTTTAAAAAGGACCTTCCTTATCTTCACCATACTTGGTTGTCCAAATTAGGCAAAATAATGTGTTACCGTATTTTCCGCACTATAAGGCGCACCGGATTATTAGCCGCACCTTCTATGAATTACATATTTCATAATTTTGTCCACCAATAAGCCGCCCCGGACTATAAGCCGCGCCTACGCTGCGCTAAAGGGAATGTCAAAAAAACAGTCAGATAGGTCAGTCAAACTTTAATAATATATTAAAAACCAGCGTTCTAACAACTCTGTTCACTCCCAAAATGTACGCAAATGTGCAATCACAAACATAGTAAAATTCAAAATAGTGCAGAGCAATAGCAACATAATGTTGCTCGAACGTTAATGTCACAACACACAAAATAAACATAGCGCTTACTTTCTGAAGTTATTCTTCATTCGTAAATCCTTCGTCTTCGGTGTCCGAAGTGAAAAGTTGGGCAAATTTACGATCCACTGGCAGATGTTGGCGTCGTCTGGCGCTGTCTCCTCGTCTTAGTGAAGGTGTGTTCGCCTTCTGTCATCCATTGTTCCCACGCAGTTAGCAGTCTAGCTTCGAATGCCCTGTTGACACCAATATCTAGCGGCTGGAGGTCTTTTGTCAATCCACCCGGAATGACGGCGAGTATTGAATTAAGCGCGTCAGCGTGTCTCTCAATGTGCTGTTATGAGCTAGCAAATATAACAACTACACTACCCAGCATGCAACGATAGTTACGAGCATGCGCGGTAGCCCTGAGAAGCGTTGTTGTATGCTGGCAGTTAGAATGTGGTTATGAGCACGCTGTGAGAAAACGTTGAGAACTCAGTTAACACGCCTCGTCTGCATTATTTATAATTAGACAGACAACACACTTAATAGGAGCCATTTTGGGGTCTTTACATAAACACACAAATGGAAATGAAACGTCACATATCCCAGCATGCACCGCGCGCTTCTTCTACGGGGAAAAAAGATGGCGGCTGTTTACCGTAGTTGCGAGACCTAAACTTTATGAAAATGAATCGTAATAAAGCGCACCGGGTTATAAGGCGCACTGTTAGCTTTTGAGAAAATTTGTGGTTTTTAGGTGCGCCTTATAGTGCGGAAAATACGGTAATTCCACGACTGTATATATCGGTTGATATCAGTATCGGTTGATATCGGTATCGGTAATTAAGGGTTTGGTCAATATCGGATATCGGCAAAAAGCCATTATCGGACATCCCTAATCTAATGTTATATTTTGACTGTGCTTATCATTACATTGCAATGTTAAGTCGGTGTCAATAGAAGCAATTGGGGGACCGCCAGCACATTTTAGAGCATGTGCATGTGTTTTACAAGCTCCCCTTCTCACCGCTGAGAGAAAACCATCAGTCTAGCAGCTGCGCTCGATTGTTCCTCATGTGATGCAAATACACTTTTGCCAAATTCAAATTTTCTGATTTAAATTCAAATGAAGTTTTCTGCCGGGCCATATTGCCGCCTTCCTCTCCCATGCCTTTATCTGCCCACTGTTTTTTTTTTTGTGTTTTGTTTCCTTGCCGACCGAGGCACTGATGCAATGTGTGCAGCGGTGTGTGCCGCTAAAACCGTGCGCACCCCCACTCCTCAACTTGCCCTGCTGCTCTCTGCAGGGGTACTGAGCTCAGATCTGGAACACACGCTCGCAAATCCTATAAAGCTGGACCGTCTTATGTTCCGAGGTTTTTTCCTGGCATCCGCGTGTACACAAACAGCGGCGACTCGGCATCCGTGTGCCGTGCGCGCACACATGCCTGTGCGTGGTCGCACATAGTTTCACACACTCTTCCCTCATACGGGTGGCACTGTGACCTTTGAAGGCATCTCATCTCAGCCTGCACAAGAAGCGAGAAACATCCAATGTGGCTGAGAAATGAGTTCACGCTGGTGCCGAGTTAAGAATGAGAGCCCTGGAGAGATTACTCAGCTATGAACAGTGTCCTTGCTGTTCAGCAGACTGACAGACTGTCATCTGCCAAGATGGACGGCCGGTTGGGAAGCAGAATGCATGATTAAAATCAGCACACAGCGGTGTTGAAGTTCACTTTCAAAACATCACTTCTTCTTCGGTTGTTTACTTTCGCTTTCTACACTGCTCCTGGTAATCGGACATACAATACATTGCCAAAAGTATTTGGCCACCCATCCAAATGATCAGAATCAGGTGTCCTGGTCACTTGGCCCGGCCACAGGCAATGTTGCCTCTAATTTTTCATATGTGTGAGCAAACGCAAAAACTCCCTGAGCATTCAGTGGAGCCCATGTGAGCAACATCAGACGTGCACACTGTGGCTACACCAGCAGCACACCTGTCCCAAACCTGACTAAATAACACGTTAAAGGCCTACTGAAACCCACTACTACCGACCACGCAGTCTGATAGTTTATATATCAATGATGAAATCTTAACATTGCAACACATGCCAATAACGGCCGGGTTAGCTTACTAAAGTGCAATTTTAAATTTCGCGCCGAAATATCCTGCTGAAAATGTTTCGGTATGATGACGTCTGCGCGTGACGTCACGGATTGTAGAGGACATTTTGGGACAGCATGGTGGCCAGCTATTAAGTCGTCTGTTTTCATCGCAAAATTCCACAGTATTCTGGATATCTGTTTTGGTGAATCTTTTGCAATTTGTTCAATGAACAATGGAGACAGCAAAGAAGAAAGCTGTAGGTGGGAAGCGGTGTATTGCGGACCGGCTACAGCAACACAAACACAACCGGTGTTTCATTGTTTACATTCCCGAAAGATGACAGTCAAGCTTTACCATTGGCCTGTGGAGAACTGGGACAACAGAGACTCTTACCAGGAGGACTTTGAGTTGGATACGCAGACGCGGTACCGTGAGTACGCATGCAGCTGCGGCTTCCAAACATTTGATCGCTTTCCCGTACGTGCGTGCCGCTATGTGCATGTCACGTACGTAACTTTGGGGACTTTGGGGAAATATATGTGCTGTATAAACTTTGGGGAGGTGAACGGTACTTTGGGCTGTGGGATTGAGTGTGTTGTGCAGGTGTTTGAGTTGTATTGGCGGGTTATATGGACGGGAGGGGGAAGGTGTTTGTTATGCGGGATTCATTTGTGGCATATTAAATATAAGCCTGGTTGTGTTGTAGCTAACAGAGTATATATATGTCTTGTGTTTATTTACTGTTTTAGTCATTCCCAGCTGAATATCAGGTCCCACCCGCCTCTCACAGCATCTTCCCTATCTGAATCGCTCCCACTGCCCTCTAGTCCTTCACTCTCACTTTCCTCATCCACAAATCTTTCATCCTCGCTCGAATTAATGGGGAAATCGTCGCTTTCTCGGTCCGAATCGCTCTTGCTGCTGGTGGGCATGATTGTAAACAATGTGCAGATGTGAGGAGCTCCACAACCGGTGACGTCACGCCCATATCGACTGCTACTTCCGGTACAGGCAAGGCTTTTTTATCAGCGACCAAAAGTTGCAAACTTTATCGTCAATGTTCTCTACTAAATCTTTTCAGCAAAAATATGGCAGTATCGCGAAATGATCAAGTATGACACATAGAATGGACCTGCTATCCCCGTTTAAATAAGAAAATCGCATTTCAGTAGGCCTTTAAATCTCCATCCATCCATCCATTTTGTACCGCTTGTCCCTTTCGGGGTCGCGGGGGGTGCTGGAGATAGGCTCCAGCCTGGGGATGCAGACTGTGAGACATTCTGGTGGTCCTGGCACGAATCGATCTATACCTCCTTCTAGAGGGTAGCAGGTTGAAGAGGCCATGTGCTGGGTGGTATCTGTCCTTCAGGATGTTGTGTACTCACTTTAGGCAGCGAGTTGTGTACATGGCACTCATCTCTGGGAGTATCGTCCTTGTAATTTTCCCCGCCGCTTTAACCACTCGCTGGAGGGCCTGTTGGTTCGCTTTAGTGCAGCTAGCAAACCACACTAAAAAGCCGTAAGTGAGGACACTGCAGATGGCACAGTTGTAAAAGTTGACCATTGATTTCTGCGGAATGTTTGCGCATTTTAGTTTCCTCAAAAAAAAAAATACGTTGTTGGGCCTTTCCGACTGTAGAAGCAGTGTTAATATCCCAGCATAGATCTTCTGTTATGTTCACCCCTAAGAATTTGAAATGCTTGACCCTTTCTACGAGATTGTTATTAATTAAAAGTGGAGGGTGTTTGTTCTGCCCTTTCCTGTGGAAGTCTACAATTAGTTATTTGGTTTTGTTAGTGTTAAGAACCAAGTTATTGTTAGCACACCATGAAGCCAGCTGTTGGACCTCTGCATTGTATGCTGTCTCATCATTATTACTGATGAGCCCAAGCACCGTGGTGTTGTCGTCATATTTGACAGTGAGATTGGATGTTGAAGAGGCTATGCAGTCATGTGTGAAGAGGGTGAAGAGCGCAGGGCTTAGCACACAACCCTGTGGGGCACCGGTGTTGATGATGAGCGTGGCAGAAATGTGCTCGCCTATTTTCACATACTGTGTGCGATTCGTTAAAAAGTCCAAAATCCAGTTGCAGAGGAAGGTGTTCAGACCAAGGTTATGAAGCTTAGATCTGAGTCTGTTTGGCCTTATTGTGTTAAATGCTGAGCTGAAATTGACAAAGAGCAGTCTTACATAAGTGTCCTTAAGCTCAAGATGTTCCAAGAGTCTATGGATTACAATAGCGATGGTGTCTTCGGTTGATCAGTTCTCCCGGTACGCAAACTGATATGGGTCAAGGGATGGTGGTATTGCCTTTTTAATCCGTTTCAATATCAGTCTCTCCATGCATTTGGGAGGTATGGAGGTGAGTGCTGCAGGTCTGTAGTCATTTAGGCATGAGATGATGGCCTGTTTGGGGATGGGAATTATTGTCGCGGTTTTAAAACAGCCAGGGACCCAGGATGTAGACAGTGACAGATTAAAAATGGAAACAGATATATCTGTCAGTTCGTCCGCGCAGTGCTTAAGCACACGGCCCAGAACGCCATCAGGTCCAGCTGCTTTCCTTGGGTTGATGTTACGCATGGTGAGTCTTACTTCGTGCGAGCTGAGGACTGTGGCCGTGTCGTTGGAGGAGAGGGGGGGCAGTGCTGGGTCTGTGTTTTCCTTGTCAAAGCGGACAGAAAAATTATTCAAGTCCTCAGCTAAGATGGCGCTGCCTTTCACTGAGAAAGAAGTTGTTTTTTTAAAGTTTGTAATTGCTTTGACACCTTCCCACACCTGCCTAGGGTCTGAGTTATTCAAGCAATCCTGGAGTTTATTATAATGGTCCGATTTGGCAGCATTGATCCCCTTCTTTAAAGCAGTCCTGGCTGAACGGTAGGCATTTGGATCGCCTGATCTAAATGCCATGTCCCTCTCTTTGAGTAACTGTGTCACTTTGTGTTTCATCCAGGGTTTTTTATTTGGTAACACACGGATTGTTTTAAATGACGTAACACAATCTACGCAGAAGGTAATATAGTTCAGCACAGTTGAGGTATATTCGTCCAGAGACTCACGCAAAATCGCACGCTGGTCTCTAAATATGTCCCAGAGAGTGTGATGAAAACAATCTTGGAGCTGATGGATAGCATCTTCTGGCCATGTTCTTATAGTTTTGTTGGTAATTCCAGCAGTTCTGATTTTGGGTGTGTAACGTGGGTGCAACAGAAGAGAAAGGTGGTCTGACATGTCTAGATGAGGATATGCATGGGCTCTGTATGCATTTGCAATGTTTGTCTACACTTGATCCAGCGTTTTCTCTCCCCTGGTTACACATATAACATTCCGATGGTATTTATGAAAGACACTTTTTAAGTCTGCATGGTTGAAATCTCCCGCTGCAATGAGAGCGCTGTCGGGGTGTGTGACAAGGCAATTGTTAATGCTGTCATGTATGTGTGCTAGCGCAAGCTTCGCATTAGCATCCGGGGGAATATACACCGCACAGATGTAAACAGCGGCAAACTCCCTAGGGAGATAGAATGGTCTGCATTTTAGCAACATAAACTCTACATCTGTGTTGCACAGTTCATCCACCCTCACAGTCTGTGTGCACCAATTGATGTTTATATAGACACACAATCCACCACCGATCTTCTTACCGGAGTTTGCGGTTCTGTCGGCTTGCTGGGCGGTGAAGCCGGCTAGTTCAGTAGCCGCATCTGGGATGGTTCTGTCCAGCCAAGTTTCCATGAAAATCAGGCAGCAGCAGTCACGTATATTCCTTCTCGTCGCCATCTGAAGGCGAATTTCATCCAGTTTATAGCGGATCGACCGGGCATTCAACAAGAAGATGGTAGGAAGTGGCGGTTTGAACGGGCTAGCCTTTAGCCTAGCCCAAACGCCCGCCCGCTTGCCTCTCCTGCTTTTCCGCTGGCAGCGCCTCCTTCTTCGGCCGTCTGCTGTGGGGTCCCGGGAGGTGGTCTGATGATCTCAGCTGGGAATGTAAACTCGGCTGACAGTTTGTGAAAAACTCCCGTATTGAATTGCACCAGATCCTCGTGACTGTATTGTGTCGCCACAGTTCCAACAATATACCAGAAAACACAGAGCAGTATCAACAGGGTGTAAAAATTATGCCGGCTGTAGGAGCTCCTGGCCGCTGCGACTGCGCGCGCCGCCATCTTCAAACCTGCCCACTTAGGCATGGAGACTGTTTCTACAAACATTTGTGAAAGAATGGGCCGCTCTCAGTGATTTCCAGCGTGGAACTGTCATAGGATGCCACTTGTGCAACAAATCCAGTGGTGAAATTTCCTCGCTCCTAAATGTTCCAAAGTCAACTGTCGGCTTTATTATAAGAAAATGGAAGAGATTGGGAACACCAGTCGTTTCCATGGCCGAGCAGCTCTATCCAAGCCATACATCACCAAGTCCAATGCAAAGCGTGGGATGCAGTGGTGTAAAGCACGTCCCCACTGGACTCTAGAGCAGTGGAGACGTGTTCTCTGGAGTGATGAATCATGCTTTTCCATCTGACAATCTGATGGACGAGTCTGGGTTTGGAGGTTGCCAGGAGAACGGTACATTTCAGACTGCATTGTGCCGAGTGTGAAATTTGGTGGAAGAGGAATTATGGTGTGGGGTTGTTTTTCAGGAGTTGTGCTTGGCCTCTTGGATCCAGTGAAAGGAACTTTGAATGCTCCAGGATACCAAAACATTTTGAACAACTCCATGCTCCCAACCTTGTGGAAACAGTTTGGAGCAGGCCCCTTCCTCTTCCAACATGACTATCAATCAATCAATCTTTATTTATATAGCCCTAAATCACAAGTGTCTCAAAGGGCTGCACAAGCCACAACGACATCCTCGGTACAAAGCCCACATACGGGCAAGGAAAAACTCACCCCAGTGGGACGTCGATGTGAATGACTATGAGAAACCTTGGAGAGGACCGCATATGTGGGTAACCCCCCCCCTCTAGGGGAGACCGAAAGCAATGGATGTCGAGTGGGTCTGACATAATATTGTGAGAGTCCAGTCCATAGTGGATCCAACATAATAGTAAGAGTCCAGTCCATAGTGGGGCCAGCAGGACACCATCCCGAGCGGAGACGGGTCAGCAGCGCAGAGATGTTCCCAGCCGATGCACAGGCGAGCGGTCCACCCCGGGTCCCGACTCTGGACAGCCAGCACTTCATCCATGGCCACCGGACCTGTGCCCCCCCCCTCAAGGAAAAGGGGAGCAGAGGAGAAAAGAAAAGAAACGGCAGATCAACTGGTCTAACAGGGGGGCTATTTAAAGGCTAGAGTATACAAATGAGTTTTAAGATGGGACTTAAATGCTTCTACTGAGGTAGCATCTCTAATTGTTACCGGGAGGGCATTCCATAGTACTGGAGCCCGAATAGAAAACGCTCTATAGCCCGCAGACTTTTTTTGGGCTCTGGGAATCACTAATAAGCCGGAGTTCTTTGAACGCAGATTTCTTGCCGGGACATATGGTACAATGCAATCGACAAGATAGGACGGAGCTAGACCGTGTAGTATTTTATACGTAAGTAGTAAAACCTTAAAGTCACATCTTAAGTGCACAGGAAGCCAGTGCAGGTGAGCCAGTATAGGCGTAATATGATCAAACTTTCTTGTTCTTGTCAAAAGTCTAGCAGCCGCATTTTGTACCAACTGTAATTTTTTAATGCTAGACATAGGGAGACCCGAAAATAATACGTTACAGTAGTCGAGACGAGACGTAACGACTATGAACCAATGCACAAAGCAAGGTCCATAAAGACATGGATGACCGAGTCTGGTGTGGATGAACTTGACTGGCCTGCACAGAGTTCTGACCTGAACCCGATAGAACACCTTTGGGATGAATTAGAACATAGACTGAGAGCCAGGCCTTCTCGACCAACATCAGTGTGTGATCTCATCAATGCGCTTTTGGAAGAATGGTGGAAAATTCCTATAAACACAATTGTGATACAGGTGTACAAGTGCAGATACAACAACCTTGTGGACAGCCTTCCCAGAAGAGTTGAAGCTGTAATAGCTGCAAAAGGTGGACCAACATCATTTTGAACCCTAAGGGTTAGGAATGGGATGGCACTTCAAGTTCATATGTGAGTCAAGGCGGGTGACCAAATACTTTTGGCAATATAATGTATTATTTATTGTACAGCCGGCCCCCAAACCTTGGTTTGTTTGTATAACCAGTTAGAGCTGTGGTTCTCAAAATTTTTCACCAAGTTCCGCCTCAGAAAACACTTGGCTCTCCAAGTACCACGGTAATGGCCAACACTAAAATACAGTTGTGTAGTAGGTCTAAGTATTCATTAAAAACAAGGCAGAGGTTTTTAACAAGTATATATTTTTGGCCACTGTAACATTACACCCAGCTTAAGCAATAACGCTGTCTTTGAATTTTGAAAAATAAAACACAAATACATTTTTGGGCGTACCACTAGATAGAGCTCATGTACCACTAGTGGCAGAGTGGTGTATAAAGAGAGTATGGCCAACTGAACAACAGGCGCCATGACTGCTACCAAGGATGTGTGCGGCTGTGCCCGGATTCATATAATTTCTGTCGTTTTGACGCTAGTTTTTCTGACAAAATAAACCCCCCAAAATATGTCTGTATATAGTTCCAAACCAGGGGTCCTCAAACTTTTTGACTCGGGGGCCACATTGGGTTAAAAATAATTGGGCGGGGGCCGAGCTGTATAAACAGTCGTGGTCAAAAGTTTACATACACTTGTAAAGAACATAACGTCATGGCTGTCTTGAGTTTCCAATCATTTCTGATAGAGTGATTGGAGCACATACTTGTTTCTCACAAAAAACATTCATGAAGTTTGGTTTGGTCTGACATCACATGGACAAAGATAAGACGTTCTGGAGGAAAGTTCTGTGGTCAGATGAAACAAAAATGTAGCTGTTTGGCCACAATACCCAGCAATATGTTTGGAGGAGAAAAAGGTAAAGCCTTTAATCCCAGGAACACCATCTCTACCGTAAAGCATGGTGGTGGTAATATTATGCTCTGGGCCTGTTTTGCTGCCAATGGAACTGGTGCTTTACAGAGAGTAAATGGGACAATAAAAAAGGAAGATTACCTATAGATTCTTCAGGACAACCTAAAATCATCAGGTCTTGGGCGCAGTTGGGTGTTCCAACAGGACAATGACCCCAAACACATGTCGAAAGTGGTCAAGGAATGGCTAAATCAGGCTAGAATTAAGGTTTTAGAATGGCCTTCCCAAAGTCCTGACTTAAACGTGTGGACAATGCTGAAGAAACAAGTCCATGTCAGAAAACCCAAAAATGTAGCTAAACTGCACCAATTTTGTCAAGAGGAGTGGTCAAAAATTCAACCAGAAGCTTGTGGATGGCTACCAAAAGCGCCTTATTGCAGTGAAACTTGCCAAGGGACATGTAAGCAAATATTAACATTGCTGTATGTATACTTTTGACCCAGCAGATTTGCTCACATTTTCAGTAGACCATAATAAATTCATAAAAGAACCAAACTTCATGAATATTTTTTGTGACAAACAAGTATGTGCTCCAATCACTCTATCACAAAAAAATAAGAGTTGTAGAAATTATTGGAAAACTCAAGACAGCCATGACATTATGTTCTTTACAAGTGTATGTCAACTTTTGACCACGACTGTATACATATATTTCGAGCGCGATGATGTCACGCTATCGATGAGAAAATGCATTTTTAGATCATATGATTTGCCTGAGCGGCTAGGAGACACCAAGTATAGATGTCCGATAATATCGCACTGCCGATATTATCGACCGATAAATGCTTTAAAAAAATGTAATATCGGAAATTATCGGTATCAGTTTCAAAAAGTAAAATGTATGACTTTTTAAAACGCCACTCTATGGCATGGTACACGGAAGTAGGGAGAAGTACAGAGCAGTTGCGTCTCCCACTCATACTTGCCAACCCTCCCGATTTTCCCGGGAGACTCCCGAATTTCAGTGCCCCTCCCGAAAATCTCCCGGGGCAACCATTCTCCCGAATTTCTCCCGATTTCCACCCAGACAACAATATTATGGGTGTGACTTAAAGGCACTGCATTTGCGTGCCGGCCCAATCACTTAATATCTACGGCTTTTCACACACACAAGTGAATGCATACTTGGTCAACAGCCATACAGGTCACACTGAGGGTGGCCGTATAAACAACTTTAACACTGTTACAAATATGTGCCACACTGTGAACCCACACCAAACAAGAATGACAAACACATTTCGGGAGAACATCCGCACCGTAACACAACATAAACACAACAGAACAAATACCCAGAACCCCTTGCAGCACTAACTTTCCCGGGACGCTACAATATACACCCCCCCGCTACACTCACCCCCCCACCTCAACCCCGCCCACCTCAACCTCCTCATGCTCTCTCAGGGAGAGCATGTCCCAAATTCCAAGCTGCTGTTTTAAGGCTTGTTAAAAAAATAGTGCACTTTGTGACTTCAGTAATAAATATGGCAGTGCCATGTTGGCATTTTTTTCCATAACTTGAGTTGATTTATTTTGGAAAACCTTGTTACATTGTTTAATGCATCCAGCGGGGCATCACAACAAAATTTGGCATAATAATGTGTTAATTCCACGACTGTATATATCGGTATCGGTTGATATCGGAATCGGTAATTAAGAGTTGGACAATATCCGAATATCGGATATCGGCAAAAAAGCCATTATCGGATATCTCTAACACCAAGAGTAAAAAGCGGTAGAAAATGGATTAGAAAGGACAGATTTTAAAAATGAATAATAAAAAAAATAAAAAAATAAAAAACTTTTTTTTTTAACTTGGGACTTCCCGCGGGCCGGATTGTGGATGCTGGCGGGACGTAGTTTGGTAACCCTTGTTGTAAACATACTCCAGCTCATAAAACCTTCAATAAAACATGCTTCTAGTTTGTGAAAGTATAATTTTGCGGCTGTATTCTTGCAGTGTTTCCTGACCAGCAGGCACTCTAACACACCCTCGACGGCGCAATAAACGTAAAAATAATACACAGAACGGCCAACACAATAACTTTTGCACAAAGTCTTCATTACCTTTGGACCAACAATCACTGAGAAATTGTGACTTTTTGTGTGAAGTATGTCAACTGTGGTGTCTGCCTTCAATGTATTTGTAATCACTGTATGAATCTCTCATTATGTATTATTATAACTGATCTTTCTTCTTTGAAATACATGCGAATACATACTTGACATGCGAAGGGAATAAGAGTACTTTTGCCCTTATTTCCCCATATTTCTGCACAATCACTCAGACATGGTAACACTGGCGAGCTGTAGAAAATATGGAGTGATATTTGGTCTAGAACATATTTAGCTTTATTGTTATATAAATATTACTTGCCACTTTATGTTGTAAGTTTTTTATGAGTGTCATGATCCGTCGCCCGGATCATGTTTTTGTTATATTCTGTTAGTTTTGGACTCCCTTAGTTCCTGTTTTTGTGCACCCTTGTTTGTTTTTAGTTACCATGGGTGCTTATTGTTTCCACCTGTCTCTGATTGGTTCTCGGGACGCTCAGCGGTTTTCCGAGCACTAATCAGAGGGACTATTTAAGCCTGCCTTTGCCGGTCACTCGGCCTGCCTTCATTGTTTGCTTCATGCAACAAGTTACGTGAGTATTCCTTGTCTTTTGCCTATGCTAAGTGGTAGCCTTAGCTTCGAGTGCGATCGGCACGTTGTTCCGTCGGCTTGTTTTCTGTTTTGTTCGAGTGTTTGAGAATAAATCATGTTCCTACCTGCACGTCCTGTCCGGAGTGGCCTGTTTGCATCCCGGGGGAATGATTCAACGTGACAGAATGAAGCCAGGCCGACTGTCTATTTGTGTTTGTGTTTGACTTTCTATTCTGCTGCTAACGAATATCATTATTTTAGTTTTACTGAGATTCAAAGATAGTCTGTTTTTGTC
This sequence comes from Nerophis lumbriciformis, assembly GCF_033978685.3. NCBI lineage: Eukaryota > Metazoa > Chordata > Actinopteri > Syngnathiformes > Syngnathidae > Nerophis > Nerophis lumbriciformis. The sequence continues at coordinate 27,470,212 of NC_084579.2, forward strand.
AAACCATCTCTTTAATTTATAATTTTTTTCTGTTATTATTTCTGTTGTTATTACTTCTGTGTGTTTACCTGGCACAAGACGCTGTAATCGGTGGCTCTCCAGTGTTGTTCTCGAACCTTCACTTCCCATAATTGTCTTCTTTCCAGGTTAAGGGGAAAGCGATGTAAAGTTTTTCCACAATTCTCGCAGGTGGGGCAACCCCATGCTGCACAGTGACATTTTTACACATTGAAAATATATAACATCAGCTCAGAATTAGTAGCAGTCATGGCGCCCTATAGTCACGTGAGTGCCTTTTGACCAATCATTGAGGAGATTGTCTGAAACCGAGTGGGGCATTTTCTCCTAATACACGACTCTTGACTAGTGGTACCTGTACCACAGTTTGAGAATGATTGGGTGAGAGCAGGGATGGCAAACTCGTTTTCATTGAGGGCCACATCGCAGTTATGGCCGCTTATAACAGCGAATAATGTATGAATGTGCCTCTGGATTTAATTAATAGTTATATAAATTATTTTAAGTCGATTTTACAGTAAAAACTTTACATTTACAACATTTTACTGAAAAACAGTGCCACTGTTTTTGGGGGGGTTTTATGGAAAAAGGTGACAGCTTCGTCGCCAGAATTTTTGTGTTAAATTTACATTGGTTTTTACAACATTATATTGTTAAAGGAAAAGCAATACACATTCTTTTCTTATTCTGGCAACTTAGCTGCCAGTTTTTCTACCATTAAAAACAAATGTACCGTTTTTCCATTTACAGCAATACACCGTTAAAAACAACAACCGTACATTTTACAGTCAAAAACTGCCAGCTCAGTCAACAGAATTTTAACGCAAAAAACAGTAGTAGTTTTATTCAATTTACAGTAATATAATGTAATGTATGTATAATGTAATAACAACGTAAAATGTATTGACATATTTATTAATTTGATGTGTAGTTTGCTGTATAGTTAAAGGTCTACTGAAATGCGATTTTCTTATTCAAACGGGGATAGCAGGTCCATTCTATGTGTCATACTTGATCTTTTTGCGATATTGCCATATTTTTGCTGAAAGTATTTAGTAGAGAACATTGACGATAAAGTTCGCAACTTTTGGTCGCTGATAAAAAAGCCGGAAGTAGCAGACGATATGCGCGTGACGTCACAGGTTGTGGAGCTCCTCACATCCGCACATTGTTTGTTTATATACTCTATTAGCCACAACACAACCAGGCTTATTTTTAATATGCCACAAATTAATCCCGCATAACAAACACCTCCATATAACCCGCCAATACAACTCAAACAGCTGCACAACACACTCAATCCCACAGCCCAAAGTACCGTTCACCTCCCCAAAGTTCATACATCACTTATATTTCCTCAAAGTCCCCAAAGTTACGTTCGTGACATGCACATAGCGGCACGCACGTACGGGCAAGTGATCAAATGTTTGGAAGCCCCAGCTGCATGCGTACTCACGGTACCGTGTCTGTGTATCCAACTCAAAGTCCTCCTGGTAAGAGTCTCTGTTGTCCCAGTTCTCCACAGGCCAATGGTAAAGCTTGACTGCCATCTTCCGGGAATGTAAACAATGAAACACCGGCTGTGTTATCCGGCACAACAGTCAGGGGGTGCATTCTACGGCAGGGGTGCGTTATCCGGCACAACACCTGCCGCAATACACCGCTTCCCACCTACAGCTTTCTTCTTTGCTGTCTCCATTGTTCATTGAACAAATTGCAAAAGATTCACCAACACAGATGTCCAGAATACCGTAGAATTTTGCGATGAAAACAGACGACTTAATAGCTGGCCACCATGCTGTCCCAAAATGTCCTCTACAATCCATGACGTCACGCGCAGGCGTCATCATACCGATAACGTTTTCAGCAGGATATTTTGCGCGAAATTTAAAATTGCATGTGTTGCAATGTTAAGATTTCATCATTGATATATAAACTATCAGACTGCGTGGTCAGTAGTAGTGGGTTTCAGTAGGCCTTTAAGTATTTTTATTTAGACAAAAACATGTTTGAAAAGTATGATAATATACAGTAATATTTGTTGCAATATTGGAGACTATTAAGGTTTAAAAGGCATGCAATTTCAAGCCGTACATATTTTTTTCTGTCAAAATGAAAAAAATCAAATACATTTAGTGAGAAAATATGAATTACTTAATTGACACATATCATTTCCAGGTGTTTGCAAGCCAGATTTAATGATGTCGCAGGCCAGATCTGGCTCCCGGGCTTTGAGTTTGACACTTGTGGTTTGGAGGCTTCACATTTACCTCACAGACCACTTATCTTGTTTTGTCAGTACATGCATTAAACAGAGCAAAGTTGGAAAGTAACAGCATACTTTCTGCATCCAGCAATGCTTTTGGTCATTTAAACTGCACCGTGTTAGTCAATGTGGGACAGAGTGCTCAAGAGGAAGGAGTCATTTTTCAAAACACAGCGGCACCTCAATTAGGGTTGCGCGATATAAACAATATACATCAGGTCGGTCTCCGTAGGGGCAAGAGAGGGCAGAGCGACCTCAAATAAATGTCTTTCCCCCTCAAATCAAAATGTTTGAAGCTGAGAAAGTACGTTTTATTAAAACTGCAAAATGTATATATTACAAGTTGACAAATTTATCCACAGTAACGGAGAAATTTGCTGAAAAAGGGACACGCTGCAAGACTCGTATGATATCATCTGTGTCAGGTGATGGACCCGAGTCCACCCGCACACACACCCTTCCCCTCAGCCCTCAGTAAACCAGTGTCGCCGAATTAAAAACGAGACTAAAAGTTGTCAGAAACAAAATCCAGTCATATTTAATTTCGTTTTGAAAAGTTCGGAACATATCCCATCAGATTTCTTTGTATTTTATACGTGTGCAATATGAGTTAGCGACAAAAGTGGGCCAATCAGATGCTTTTCCTTCTGAGACGAGGAAGTTCAATTGGAATGTCTAACCCGGGGGTCAGCAACCCGCGCCTCTTTAGCACCGACCGAGTGACTCTCTGGACCTCTTTCAGAGACGTGTGAGAATGGAAAAATATGTTTTAATATGGTTTCTGTAGGAGGACAAACATGACACAGATCTTCCTAATTGTTAGAAATCCCACTGTTTATGTTATACATGCGTCACTGATGAGAGTATTTGGCAAGCACCGTTTTGTCCTACTAATTTCAGCGATCCTTGAACTCGTCGTAGTTTGTTTACATGTACAACTTTCTCCGATGCTGCCACAGAAAGACGTGTTTTATGCCACTCCTTCTTTGTCTCATTTTGTCCACCAAACGTTTCATGCTGTGCGTGAATGCACAAAGGTGAGCTTTGTTGATGGTATTGATTTGCTGGAGTGCTAATCAGGCATATCTGGTCAATCCATGACTGCAAGCTAATCGATGCTAACATGCTATTTAGGCTAGCTGTATGTACATATTGCATCATTATGCCTCGTTTGTAGGTATATTTGAGCACATTTAATTTCCTTTACTTATGTCCTCTGTGTATTTACTCTACATTTGCATGTCTCATGACACATTATCTATATGTAATATTGGCTGCATTTCTCATAGTAGTTTCGGTGCAATGTTGTTCCAGACCACAGCGAACGTTACCCAGCTTGCAAAGATTTTAATAAACCCATTAGAAGAAGACAGCCTGCCGTTTCCTTAAACTTGGACACACACATCTATACCTTTGGCCATTCTGAGACAGAAATTTAAATACAACGTTTCTGTCAACAAAGATTTGTGTCAGCCTTTGATAGTAGGCTATAGAGTTGTACGGTATACCGGTATTAGTTTAGTACCGCGATACTAATAAATCATTTTCAGTACGATACCGTCTCTGAAACGTACCGGTCCAGCAGCAACGAGCAGACAAGCATGTTCGGCGCCACACAATCACAGAGTACTTACAAGCAGACACAGTGTGTAGACAGAAAAGGGAGAACTGACACATTTTGGCTATCATAAATTAATCAAATCTTTAATGAACATATGAAAGTAAACACTGTGATAAAGAACATTTTACATCAATCCTCACTCTTTTGCCTTCACCTTCATTGCCTATTCGTTTTTTGTTGACTTTATATACTCTGGACCTAGACTTTGAGTCCGCGACATACATGGCGGACAATAACTGATGCAGTCTGCTTTGCCAGTCCAAATGCATTCGCTGCTTTCCGTAGTCTTCCCCTCGTCGACCAGGTAATACAAAGTACATGTTACCTTTTTATCACATAGGAGCCCGCATTCTCGTTGTCTCTCCTTCGACAAATGGACAAAGTTTTTCGGTAAGTAGAATCACAGCTGACCTGGACATTCAAAAGTTCTCTTGCCGTCTGAGATGTGTTGTATCCGAAATAGCTGCAATTGCACGTTTCCTTCACTTAAGGTATGCATGTGTGATTTCCACAAGTGTCTGTGCATGTAGAAGAATGAGAAACGCGGGCATGTCTGGATGACTTGCCTCCATATTTCCAGTGGTTAGCTCAGAATTACGAAACCGCCTGTTATGAAGCTGGCTGTGGTACGTTGAGGCGCGGTCTTTCTGGCATCACTTCCTCTCCGAACTCACTTTGTAAATGATCAATGAGTCCATACAAAGCTAAGAGCCGGAGATTCAAGAAATGCACGGCGCACTTAAATTGTCCAAGGAGGGGGACCTTAAACGATGATTTAGCGTGGCTGACACGGGGCTTAGGCTAAATAATTATTAGTTTAAGGAGTTATCCGGCTTAATGTAGACATAGCCTTAAAGTACTAGTAGAATGGAAAAACGAGTTGACTTTATGTGCTTATTTGTGTTTTATTATATCCATTAAACCATAGCGAATTGTATTTACAAGTCGCAAAGTATGTGAAAATACAGTTTAAACATCACAAAATGCCACAATTTCAGACAGCTTTTTTGAATATTCCGCTCCGAATATCTTTTGCATCAATTTCTGTAGCTTCGGGGTTGAATGACATCAGGATGGGAATGTTTCTGCACTCTGACCATATCATCAGATCAGTCACACGGGAAATATACAAACATTGGAAAGAGATGTGCCGTTTATCATTCACAATCCTTATGTAGGACAAGAACACATATGCTTGGGTTTTTTATACTGTGGAGGGGGGCGTGGTCGGCGCGCTTGCTGCAGGAGCGGGGTGTGCCAGGGCCGGATTTGGAACACAGCTGACAGGTGATTAGGTTGCCCAGCTGGGGTTAATCAATCAATCAATCAATCAATTCCTTTATTGTCATTGTCATAATAACACTTAAGTCATACATGTCAACAAGATTTTGTTTGAGCTTTGTCCAGCGGCATCAATAGCCACACAGGTTACACTGACGGTAGCCATATAAACAACTTTATCACTCTTACTAATAATGCGCCACACTTTGAACCAAAACCAAACAAGAATGACAAACACATTTCGGGAGAATATCTGCACCTTAACACAACATAAACACAACAGAACAAATACCCACAATCCCATGCAGCCCTGACTCTTCCGGGCTACATTATACACCCCTGCTACCACCAAACCCCGCCCCCACCCCAACCCTGCTCCCTCGCACATCAACCCCCCCCCCCCCCCCCCCCCTCTGTGCGTCGGTTGAGGTAGGCAGGGTTTGGTAGCGGGGGTGTATAATGTAGCCCGGAAGAGTTAGGGCTGCATTGGATTCTGGGTATTTGTTCTGTTGTGTTTATGTTGTGTTACGGTGCAGATGTTCTCCCGAAATGTGTTTGTCATTCTTATTTGGTGTGGGTTCACAGTGTGGCGCATTATTAGTAAGAGTGTTAAAGTTTTTTTTATACCGCCACCATCAGTGTAACCTGTATGCCTTGCTGTCACTTACGTAAGCAAGCGGAAGCCCCATACCACATGTGACTGATCAGGCACGCTAGTTGTAGTGGGTGCTATATGCTGTACCATCACCGCACGCATGACGCTGCCAAGAGCCATCCATATAAAACCTGCGGGCCACAATAACATTCAATTTTCATATTAAGGTGTGGGCCGCGTGTCTGAGACCCTTGGTTTATACATAGCACAAAGCAAAAAAAAAAAATCGTATGCAGTGTTATTTCATTTTAAAATTCAAAACATTTTTGTGGCTCCCATTGTTTTCTTTAATTTGTGAAACTGGTGAAAATGGCTCTTTGACTGGTAAAGGTTGCCGACCCCTGCTCTAGGCGACCAGAGCTTATTTAACATGGAGGGCTAAATTTGACCAGTAGAGGACGATAACGCTACACCTTTAATTGTTTAATTGTGATAAGTCACATACGTGTGTGTGTGTTTGATGTACTGTAGATGTTGTATAATTTGTGTGAATATATAGCACACCACCTATTTTATTCATGTAAAATACACAATGGACATTATTTATTATTTAAGCTCAAATACTTTTCAAAGTGCCATTCTGTTGGTTATTGTGCAGCTAGGTCTTTATCTTTAGCACAATGAACAGTGTAATAGATTCTGTGATTACCAGTGGCTAAATTGGGGCTGGAAGTCTTTCAAATCAGTGTCCTTTTCTTGCGAGTTGGTAGGTCTGCTAGCATTAGCATCTCAAGCTCCCTCATCGCCCACTTGAGTGTATCCATGTCGTCACAGGTTAGTGCTTAGAAAAGCTATGTTGCCAGTACTTTATAGCTGCTTTCCGAACTTTACAAATGGCCATACCTCTATCCAACTGACCATGTAAAAAAAAAATCCAAACGTTTACCACACTTTAGATTTATTGTTTGTAAAATTGTTTAGGTGCTATCTGCAATGTTGCTCTGCTGTGGTAAGTCGCAAACAAGAACGCAACTCTCGTATTACGTCATCACAGAAGTCTCGCAAGATTAGCCAAGCTCCAATCAATCGATTCATGACGTTCCCACTGGACATCGACCAATCTATTCTAGATATAGATCCATCCCAGTGACGTGCGGTGAGGTTCATGGCTGGTGAGGCACTGACTTCATCACAGTCAGATTTACAAACATAGGAACCCTAAAGAGTATCTTATTCACCATTTAATTGGCAACAGTTAACAGGTTATGTTTAAAAGCTCATACCAGCATTCTTCCCTGCTTGGCACTCAGCATCAAGGGTTGGAATTGGGGGTTAAATCACCAAAAATTATTCCCAGGCGCGGCGCCGCTGCTGCCCACTGCTCCCCTCACCTCCCAGGGGGTGATCAAGGGGATGGGTCACATGCAGAGGAAACATTTCACCACACATAGTGTGTGTGACAATCATAGGTACTTTAACTTAACTTTAACTTTACACATACAAACTGTAGCACACAAAAAAGCACATTTAATTAAAAAAAACGTTATTATGGTCTTACCTTTACTTATAAATGAAGTCCATGCGCAGCTCCTTTTGAACAAAAGCATCGATAACTTGTTTATAGAAGTCTTCTTTATCTTTTTTCAGTTTTAAAAGTCTCTCTGTCTCGATGGAGATCTTCCTTTAAGTATTACTTCCTGCTTCGATTGAAAGTCCAGTTTAGGAAACTGTTTTATTTTAGATATGTAATCCTCCATGTTAAACGTCCAGGCGAGAGGAAAAAATAAACGATCGCTGCAAACTGTTGCTGCTTGTTGTCACTTCTTCTGCAGCCGAGTAGTCGCAGAAATGCTCCCTGGGATCACTACCGCCCTCTACCACCAGGAGGCGGGATTACTGCGAGCCTCACACAGTGCGTCTTCGCAGCAGTTTTATGATTGCTCAGCACAAGAAATACGTTACACACATACAGTTGTTGACAAAATACACTGTACATTATATACCTCAGCTAAATAACTATGGAAATGTATAATATAATTCATATAGCAATACGGTCTCACTGCACAGCAGGCCAGCAGTTAGCCGAGTCATTGCGCAATCCATGGTGAGGCTCAACTCAGTGACGTGCCTCAACTGGCTGCTGACTCACCGCAAGTCTCTTCTCAGTATTTGAACGGCAAATGTGAAAATTCAGCGATTTTGAATAAAAAATAATCTAAAACTGGTGAAGTTAAATGGAAAATAACTTTATAGTATAATCACTACATACATATAAAAATTTAATTTTTTTTTTTTCTTTTTACATTTTTTTTCTTTCCATGATGGCACGTGAGGCCCCGCCTCACCTGCCTCCCCTGACTGCACGTCACTGATCCATCCAGAGGCTCGCCAAACAATGTGTCCATATCTCTAAAGTTAAAATTGGTTGTCGATTTGTCCCGATTATTTTTTACACCCCTACAAGATTTGGGGGGTCCCCGCTCCACCTTTTAAACTTTTGCCTCCACAGTTAATTAATGTATTACAATGGCCACAGTTTAACCCTAGAATGGGTTGATTCTATTTTGATTTTTTTCTACAGGTGATTAGTTTTCGACCTTAAAAGGTTTCCTGTATGTTCAGAATTTGAGCCTAAAATTTATTGTGTAATTCACCGTATTTTTCGGACCGTAAAGCGCACCGGATTATAAGGTGCACTGTTGATTAATAGGTCTGTTCGGGTTTATTTTCATACAAAAGGCACAGCAAATTATAAGGCGCATTAAAGGGTTTTTTATTATGATTATATTTCTACATTTAAAACACTTCCTTGTGGTCTACATACCATATAATGGTGGTTCTTTGGTCAACATCTTGCATGGATGATGTTTTACGGACCATCTTTAGGTCGCTTTCTGGCCGTCTCTTCAGGTTGCGCTATTTGGTGGGAAATCTTATTTACGTGGTACTACTTTGACAGTGTATTGTCTCTGTCATCTTCGTTGTAGTTGTTAGCACTTCCATAGCGAGTTTACTGACAGATATAAGTTAGAACTGTACGCTACTTTGTATTATACATTTCAACAGCGGAGGATGAATGTCCCACAACAAGAGGATGGAAACAAGAAGGAGCTTATTGACTACGGCGCTAAAAATACAATGGCGGACATCACATATTTTTGGGATTTATGCAGATCCGACATACAGACCAGCAGGTACCAACAGGTAAGATAAGTTGGTTTTCCATAATATTGCGAAACAAAACCCAAGATAATGTCTCCAAATAGGTGCCATTTTGGGGACCTTAATCCTTATACACACACCATAGTAATACCCGCATGTTGAAGCAAAGTCCGTCTGACTACGGTAGCCGTGATGCTCCGACAATCCATCAAGCGGTGTGGCTTCTTAACTTACCGAAGTGGTACTAAAATATTTTGACAGAATTTTGAGCGCCGTGTGTAATGTTCTATCTTATCAATGAAACATCAAAGCTTTTGTGTTGCTTGCTTACCGGTCCTTGCTAGCGTCATTTATTGAATTGGCGTCAACTTGCAGTCCACACGTATCTCTTATGTGTGATTGGCATCTACTGGTCACACTTGTCATTACACCACTTACCATATAACATTGATTCGAAGTCAATAAGCAGAACCATTGGGACATCGGTACAACAGGAATAATTGTATTTGCAATACAGAACACAGTAGGAGCGGGAAGAACTGTAAGGGGGAGCACTAAAAAAGAAGGAATCATATCATGCATTAGATTAAGGCACATCAGACTGAATAAGACATTACACCTTATCAACAAACACCCAACAGGATTGTGTGACAACTGCAATTAGGTAGAGTCAGTGGAGCATTCAATCATTCAGTGTGGGAAATACAATAGAGAAAGTACAAAACTAAGAGAGGAATTTAGAAGACATGGACAAAAGGAGGTTACTCTCAAAGGGGTACTAAGCAGAAACCAGAACATTTTTATTGAAGTGTCTAAAAGAAGCGGGTTTATGGGATATAATTTAGTATGGAAAGGTAAATATGTTATGTATGTGAGGGGGAGAGAGAACAGCGGGAACTCTGATTCACAATCTAATACAGCAAGTGGCGGTAATGCACCTTTAACGATGAGTGCCTTGCCATAAAACAAGAAGAAGTAGTAAGCACAACCAGAATGAATACATACACAAGACGCACCGGGTTATTAGGCGCACTGTCAGTTTTTGAGAAAATATAAGGATTTTAAGCAAGCCTTTATGGCTCGAAAAATACGGTAACTATAATTTAACTTCCACATTAGTAGTATATGTATAGTTTAATAAGCACTCTTAACAGACTTTCATATTTATCTAAATTAACCTATTCTATGAGAAAATGTTCCACTTTTACATCAAAATGACAGTTGAGGTTTTACTGTGCTTCTGTAAAGTGGTATTTTTGGATTATATTCATTGGGATGTTTTTTTGAACTTGCAACATATTTTCTTTTTTTTTTTTTTTTTGCTTTTATCTGCTGGTATTTCTACTGCAAAGTTGTTTTGATATTTTTTTGAAATAATCAACATGAACAAAAAGGCCCTTTTGTAGCCGTGCACAGTGCAGCATGGGGCTATTATGTCCTGTGTGTGTGTGTGTGTGTGCGTGCGTGCGTGTGTGTTGTGTGTGTGTGTGTATATATATATATATATATATATACATATATATATATATATATATATATGTGTGTGTGTGTAAGTTGCCTCCTAGCAGTTCCACTATAGACACGGCACAAGAGCCAAGCGTGCAGTTTTAACAAAGTTTTTAATGTCCATAGATTTGTGTCCAACTCTTTCTTCAGCAGAACGTGACTTTTCAGTCACGTCCGTATCCTCTCTCCCGTCCTGCTCCCGGCCACTTACTGTGTTAAAGACAACAGATGATTAGATTAACACGTACCACCTGTGAAATCTAATCACCTGCCAGCTGTGTCTCGCCATCAGCACAGCCACGCCCCCGTCTAATGGTGCTCTGTCCTCAGCACCATGGACAGAGGCGGTGACCTTTGCTCCTGCAGGCAGCGCTGGCCACATCTCCCTCCACAATATATATATATATATATATATATATATATATATATATATATATATATATATAAACCTCCTGATGATTGAGGGAACCCCTCATGAAACAGGCCTGTAGAGATGAAGTAGTCTTGTGATTTTTTTCCCACACATACATATATTGCGCTCTACTACGGTATCGAGCACTATTTTTTGGATAACCTTATTAAGACATAAATATATATATATATATATGGTAACACTTTATTATGGGGAACATATTTACCATTAATTAGTTGCTTATTAACATGCAAATTAGTAACATATTGGCTCTTAATGAGTCATTATTAAGTACTTATTAATGCCTTATTCTGCATGGCCTTATTATACAACCAGTAAGCCATTAACTAAGAGTCTTCCCTCAGTAACCTCATAATTATTGCTTATTAGTAACCCTAACCCTAATATGTTCCCCTAGTGTCCAAATAACTCTAAATTAAGTAATTGTTACTTAGAATATGTTCCCCATACTAAAGTGTTACCATATATATATATCTATATGTATATATTAGTATTTCATTTTTCTGCAAAACCACAGCTCTGTTAACAGGTCAATTTATGCATTTGATTTGCTCAGACAGTTGAAGGTGAGCCGTGCTCTGGGACTCGTTCTTCTTCACCGATGTGAAATGGGCGCTTCAAGCTGTTAACATTTCATGACCGTTGTCTCGGCGTGAGACAAAGAGCAACTGCGCTTTTATCTTTGATGGCTCTTGCAGCTCGAGTGAGGCTATAAAAACAACAGGAGCCCAGTAGTGGTCAAGGGAGCCATGCCCGGCGTGGTGCTGGTGAGCCCAGCTGGGTTGTTAAATCACTAGTCGCCATTGAACGCGCGTTTGGTGTATCGGCTGCACGCTGGGGTTCTTTCTGTCTTTACTTGACCAAACTTTGTATTTTGTCCTTTGTTTGAAAAAGGAAGACAGAAAAACATTGTCACTTACTGTACATATATGCAAGCTCTCACGTGTTGGTGTTTTAAGAGAGGTCATTTTCTTTGCTGGGAGAATGTTACAGGGTTGCCGGTTTGGATGTAGACGATAATAGGCTGCTTAGATATTGATCTGTTTCTCATCAACAGAGTGCTTTTCTCTTAAGAGCCCGCTCCGCTTGTCGGACGCCCAAACATGTGATCTGAATATCAATGCAAGTTGGAACAAATGTGCTTGTGCACCTGCTAATCGAAAGCAAATCAAGAGTATGCTCATTAGCAGTGGTGTAGTGTTAAGGCATGCAGGAACCCCCTCTGTGACAATCACAATTAAAATATTAAAACATATTTTGATATTCAAATATAAAAGATAAAAAAACATTACAAACAGATCAGTATGATGCAGTGCAATTACGACAATAACTCTTTGGAAGTTTCAAAGCATTGAAGGCTGTTTTTATGTTGTGTTTGACTGTTAAAGTGTATGAATTATACAATACGGTTATAATAAGCATAGAAAGTTTAAGTTGTGATATCTGTAATTTGTATTTATTCTAAAAACTAAACGTTTTGATCCTTCTTACTGCTGTGAGCACTGGCGCCGGACCAGATGGACAATTCGTAGTTTATTGAATTTAATTGAGTTTTAACTATTGGAAATGAGAATACAAACTTAGATGAATGCAAAGGACATCTATCAATCCATCTAATTTATTTATTCATATTATATGCAAAAGGAATAGAACAAATCGGTAACAGTCTAATAAATATGTTAAATAATTTACTTGAAATATAACTATTTTAACTATTAATAAATCAAATAACTACTTAATATTAGGGATGTCCGATAATGGCTTTTTGCCGATATCCAATATTCCGATATTGTCCAACGCTTTAATTACCGATACCGATATCAACCGATACCGATATCAACCGATATATACAGTCATGGAATCAACACATTATTATGACTCATTTGGACAACCAGGTATGGTATGGTATGGTATGGTATGGTATGGTAAGGTACTTTAAAAAAAAAATTATAAAATAAAATAAGATAAATAAATTAAAAACATTTTCTTGAATAAAAAAGAAAGTAAAACAATATAAAAACAGTTACATAGAAACTAGTATTTATAGAAAATTAGTCAAATTAACTGTTAAAGGTTAGTACTATTAGTGGACCAGCAGCACGCACAATCATGTGTGCTTACGGACTGTATCCCTTGCAGACTGTATTGATATATATTGATATATAATGTAGGAATCAGAATATTAATAAAAAAAAGAAACAACCCTTTTGTGTGAATGAGTGTAAATGGGGAGGAAGGTTTTTTGGGTTGGTGCACTAATTGTAAGTGTATCTTGTGTTTTTTATGTTGATTTAATAAAAAATAAAATAATTAAAAAAACGATAACGGTAATAAAAAAAAACGATACCGATAATTTTCGATATTACATTTTAACGCATTTATCAGCCGATAATATCGGCAGGTCGATATTATCGGACATCTCTACTTAATATGAATATAGATAGATACAAAGTAAGTAAGTAAGTAAGTACATTTTATTTATAAAGTGTTTTTCACAGATAAAATCACAAAGCGCTGTACATAGGTGACGTAAAACAACAATTCAATTAAAACAACAGGGGCAACATCATAAAAAGGATAGAAAGTGGATTAAAAATGATAGTTAAAAGGTGCATTAACTAAAAGCTTTACTAAAAAGAGAAGTTTTCAAATGTTTCTTAAAAGTTTCAACACAGTCAAGATCACGGAGGTACTGGTGCAAATTGTTCCAGAGTCTGGGAGCTATAGCCTGGAATGCCAGGTCTCCACGGGTTTTAAAACAAGTTTTTGGGATCTTTAGAAGACCCTGGCCTGAAGACCGGAGGCTGTGCCCTGAGGAGTAAGGGCATATCAAATCAGTGATGTACTGAGGGGCCCCACCATGCAACGCACGGAATGTCAGGACTAAAATATTAAACTCGATGCGGAATTTAACGAGAAGCCAATAAAGACTGGATAAAACGGGGGTGATATGGGCTGTTCTGGGTGCACCGGTCAAAAGTCTGGCAGCCGCATTTTGTACAATCTGAAGTCTCTTCAGCGTTGACTTGTTGAAGAGAGTGAAAAGAGAATTGCAATAGTCAACGCGTGAATGATCATTTCGAGATCCAATTTTGACAACAAATTTCATTTATTTTCCTTGTATATATTTATTAATCTTATGCATTGTACACATTTTATGTTTTACACATTTATTGATTTTTATTTATTTTAATTCAAAACATATATATTCATCCATCCATTTCCTACTGTGTGTCCCTCTCGGGGTCGCGGGGGTGGCTGGAGCCTATACCAGCTGCATTCGGGCGGAAGGCGGTGTACACCCTGGACAAGTCGCCACCTCATCGCAGGGCCAACACAGATAGACAGACAACATTCACACTCACATTCACACACTCGGGCACATTTAGTGTTGCCAATCATCTTATCCCCAGGTGCATGTCTTTGGAGGTGGGAGGAAACCACAGTGCCAACTCCACACAAGATCGAACCCAGGACCTTCTTATTGTAAGGCACCAGCACTAACCCCTGTTTCACCACGCTGCCCATATATTCATTTATTTATAATTGTATCTAATTTAGTTAAACTTAAAAAAAAAAAAAAAAAAAACTATTTTATTTAAACTGGTTTTAAATGCATTTTAATTAAAAATAACCACTTTATTTTAGGAACTGGAGTCATTTAGACATGTCAGATATTTACGGCAAAGATAATGTTCTGTACTAGGGATGTCCGATAATATCGGCCTACCGTGCGTTAAAATGTAATATCGGAAATTATCGGTATCATTTTTTTAATTATTGGTATCGTTTTTTTATTTTATTTTTTATTATTATTTTTTTATTAAATCAACATAAAAAACACAATATACACTTACAATTAGTGCACCAACCCAACAAACCTCCCTCTCCCATTTACACTCATTCACACTCATTTACACAAAAGGGTTGTTTCTTTCTGTTATTAATATATCTGGTTCCTACATTATATATCAATATATATCAATACAGTCTGCAAGGGATACAGTCCATAAGCACACATGATTGTGCGTGCTGCTGGTCCACTAATAGTACTAACCTTTAACAGTTAATTTTACTCATTTTCATTAATTACTAGTTTCTATGTAACTGTTTTTATATTGTTTTACTTTCTTTTTTTATTCAAGAAAATGTTTTTAATTTATTTATCTTATTTAATTGATTTTTTTTAAAGTACCTTATCTTCACCATACCTGGTTGTCCAAATTAGGCATAATAATGTGTTAATTCCACGGCTGCATATATCTGTTGATATCGGTATCGGTTGATATCGGTATCGGTAATTAAAGAGTTGGACAATATCGGAATATCAGATATCGGCAAAAATACATTATTGGACATCCCTATTCTGTACTGCTTATTAGTAGTCTTAAAGGGGAACCTTTTTAAATGTGTTTTGCCCATCATTCACAATTCCTATGTAAGACAAGTATACATATGTTTTTTGTATTTTTTTAATACATTCTAAATCGTAAATAAACTTTAGCAAAAGTCAACTAACAACAGAGTTAATGGGAGATCCTCTATTTCCACCAGCCAAAAACTGCCAACAGTACTCCGTTTCATCCCGTTACCTGAATAGTAACCAAAGTATTAGCAAAATTATTATTATTATTATATATGTATATTTTTCATTTTCCTTTATTTAACTAGGTAAAAACTAATTGAGATTAAAATATCTTTTGCAAGAGTGACCTGGACAATATAGCAGCCAAAACAGGTTTCATAAATCCATAGAACAACAACAAAAAACAGGAGGAGTCACACAGTACAGTCAAAAGTGCAAATTACTTACGACATAAACATAAAAACATGCAATTGCTTGGATTTTAATGACATCACATCCGGCTCATTGAATATGCATGGTGGTCGAGCAATATCTGTTCTCAATGGGTACCAGGAGCCATTTAGCCTTTCTGGAAAAGAAAATGCCCTATAATTGTTTTCGGCTGTATGAACCGTTCAAATCGCGAAAATAAAAAAAGGTTCCTTCAGAATTTCTCGAGAGATAATCATGAAGGGTGAAAGACTGCAAGATTTTACGAAAGACGACAGCAAAAGTGGCACACACTCCAGTACTAGTACATAGTCGAAGAACGCACAAGTTTGCAGTGACCGCTTTGTTAAATATTTTTTTGATAAACTTTTAATGTACTCGTTTAGTATTTCCCATTAAAGTATTATCTTGAAAATATTTGTATTGTAATGTTTAACAAACAGAAACCAGAAAGTCAAATTTAATTGATACTTTGTCAGGAAAGGTATTTCTACATCTCTCCTCTTGTTTATTTTGTAGTGAATTATATTTATATAGCGCTTTTCTCTAGTGACTCAAAGCGCTTTACATAGTGAAACCCAATATCTAAGTTACATTTAAGCCAGTGTGGGTGGCACTGGGAGCAGGTGGGTAAAGTGTCTTGCCCAAGGACACAACGGCAGTGACTAGGATGGCGAAAGCGGGAATCGAACCTGGAACCCTCAAGTTGCTGGCACGGCCACTCTACCAACCGAGCTATACCGCCCCATAATGTACATAAACATGTTAGAGTACATATGATAACAAAACAACAATCAAATATGGTGATGATTCTATAAGTGTATATATAGGGCGGTATGGCATAGTGGGTAGAGGCAGGTTCGCTCCCCGCCTCTTGACATCCAAAATCGCTGCCGTTGTGTCCTTGGGCAGGACACTTCACCCTTGGCCTCGGTGCCGCTCACACTGGTGAATGAATGATGATTAAATGGTAGGTGGTGGTCGGAGGGGCCGTAGGCGCAAACTGGCAGCCTCGCTTCCGTCAGTCTACCCCAGGGCAGCTGTGGCTACAAATGTAGCTTACCACCACCAGTTTTGAATGAATGATGGGTTCCCACTTCTCTGTGAGCGCTTTGAGTATATAACAATAGAAAAGTGCGATACAAAATCTAATCCATTAGTATTATTTTTAAGTAACACGCAGAGTTGATTTATAAAATGCAACCTGACCCGAGCAAAAACAGTGCATATTGATCCAGGAGAGTCTTGATACCAATGTCCTTCACCCAGCCACACACAAAGAAGTTGTCCGTGCTTTTGTAAGATTTAATCCATTTTGTCATGTAGAATGACGCCGTAGCACAAGATAGTTCGATATGTTTGGGAACTTTACCGACGTATAATCCTTTATTACTGGATAAATATTTTTTGATAGATTATAAGGATCTAATCTATTGCACAGTTGGATTTTTTTGCTGGTATCTGCTTTTTGCAGGACGATCTAGGCCCCTCGCGTACTCATATAGTTTGCGCGCTGCTTGCTGCACAACAGCCACCTTGACTTGGTTGACCACTGCTTTTTTTTTTCACAATTGGTAAAAATAAAATGAATAAAAACAATTTAAAAAAAACAAGTACAGTGCCCAATAGAAACAGCTTCTTGATCCTTTAAAATGGCCTGAAATTCCCCCAAAGTGATCAGTTCAGTTAGCCTTAGATTCTTTTGTATTTCATTTCATAACCATGGAGCAGCAAATCGGAAGGCTTTTTTTTACCGAGATTTGTGTTGGCTCTTGCAACCAACACGCCAAAGATGTTCTGTGACCTTAAACTTTAGTGACTGGAGTCTCTAAACATAAAATAACATAAATAAGGAGGAACTAGACCAAGAAGTGATTTATATCTAAAAAACATATATTGAGAAAATCTGTAGATTTTTAGTGGCGCATTAATCTCAAACTAGTTTATGCCGCTATATTGACATATTGACTGCTGCTTCACCTTTAAGTTGGTAAAAGTTAATTCCAGTTTATGAATCATGCACATCCTCTGGATAATACAAATCTGTGGTTATAAACCAAAAAATTGGTCCACTTTTACATCCAACTTTGACCCCGGAGATGGCTAGAACGACACAAAAAGATGCTAAACTCAACTTGATATGAAAATCCCATCAGTCGGCATCAACGTTCATGCGTCCTCTGCGCACGGCAAATATATGCCACGCACAATAAAACATTTTAAAAAAGCGCATATCAATTCTCAATGTAACTGACGACAAGCGGCCACAACAGAGAAAACAGTTTTCAACATCACTGTTCAATTATTGTAACGTCTGTCGAGACGCTTTAAGAAGGACATACATTTCATCGATCACTTTATTGAGCAAAACTCTTTATTGTCGGCCATAAACACATGACCAAAAACATTGGTAAAAAAATTATATCTAGCAAAACTGGTAATTTTCTGCCGTACAAACCAGACCAAAAGCAACTTTGTCATCTGTCATATCAACAGCAGCCGCTCGCTCTTTCTCACTTGTGCCAACACATGCACATATGACATTTAGCCAGTGATGCGTTTACAGCCATACAAAAAGTCGGACAACTCCAACACTACACTTTATGTGTAATTCCAGGTCGTTACACTATGATTTACCAATCAAATGTGTGCTTATTCTAGTGTCATTTATTAAGAATCTTAATTTATAAATATTAATAATGAAATTATGTTATTATATTAAAGAAATAGAAAGTTACAGGAATGTACACGATTCCATGCTTACATCTCATTGTGCAACATGTGAATGTTTTAATGAGAACTAAATGCGATATCTGAAAGGGGTACACATTATTTCCAAAGCAGGACCCCCACACAGACATACAATACTACTACAAAGCTAATGAAAAACAATATTTTTTGTTATTGTCATTGTAAGTGGGCCAAAACACTTATATTAGAAAATAATCTCATGGAAATGACTGCTGTCATTTGATTATAATAATACAACATTTAACTTGTTATTTAGTCAGGTTTGGCACAGGTGTGCTGCTGGTGTGGCCACAGTGTGCATGTCTGATGTTCTTCCTAGTGCTACACTGTTTGCTCACCCACATGAAAAATTAGAGGGAACATTGGTTGGCATCCCAGTGAGAGCAGACATTGTACAGTAAGTGATTGTTCTGTTCATAGTTTGCATTTCTTGTTTAGCACTAAGCAATAATGCCACTTGCTGCATCTGTTTAGCAAACAGCTGTTACATGTGCAGGGGAAGAAGACAGCACAGACAGCAGGGACGTCGTTTTAGTTCTATTTTATTTATATATATAATATCTGTACAGTAATCTATTTATTTATTTATATATATTGATATATATTTATTTATTTTATATATATGTATATTTATATATTATCTATATATATTTATTTATTTATATATGCACCTTATTGCTTTCTTTTATCCTGCACTACCATGAGCTTTTGTAACGAAATTTCGTTCTTATCTGCGCTCTAAAGTTCAAATTTGAATGACAATAAAAAGGAAGTCTAAGTCTAAGTCTATATGCAATGAGGCGTGTAACTAAACCAAAATGTATATGTGTGCGACTATGTGTAGTTATTATGTGTTGAGTGTTACCGGGAGTTGTTGAAGGTGCGTGTTGAGTGAGAAGCAGAAGTCCAAGAGGGGCAAGGCAGGCTCGGAGATCCGTGAGCAGGCGTGAGGTCAAGGGCAGGAGAGAGGCGTCAAAGGTCTGTGTCCAGGCAGGAGGTTAAGATCCAAAAGTGGCAGCCAGGGAAGCAGAGGGCAACACAGGGAGACGAGACACACAGCTCGCAATCAGGGGACGGAGGAATGCTGCTGGAACGGAACGACACGGGACACAATGAGCACGGTGGGGAAAGAACACAAAGAGAGAGAGAAAGAGAGAGAGATAGAGAGAAAGAGAGGGAGAGAGGGAGAGAGAGAGAGAGAGAGAGAGAGAGAGAGAGAGAGAGAGCATAGAGCTTGATAAGACGGCTTACTGTATGGGAACAGGTAGTTACGTTCTGGCCCGGAACGCAGGTCTGCACTGGCTTAAGAAGCCCAGGGAGCGCGCTCTTGGAGGTGCGCCCAACGCAGCGCACGGAATGAATGCGCCCGGGCCATGACAAGAGCTTCTCAAATTTGCTGCTCATCCTCCTTATGTTCTGTCTAAAAAAAATAAGATTCTGGATCATCATTTGTCCCAAAGTTGATGTTGCTCACAAAGTATGCTGTGAGTAGTAGGTTTGTTGATTTTGAAGGGAAATGCAAACGATGTTTATGAAATTGAGCCGCCGTATGCCTAAAAGGGGCAAAATACGTAAATATGAAATTATATTATGAATGTACCTGTTACTACATTACTAACTACAGCTTGTTTGGAGGTGTTTGGATGTTTTTTTAAAACACTTTATATCTGAAGTACAGCCACCCCCTTTGACTCAATTGTTAGCTGAACTTTACTCATGTTAATTCTCCATTAAGAGTGCATTAAAAAAGAAAAACATATGTGTTCTTGTCTTACATAAGGACTGTGAATGATAAACAATATTCCAACAAAGTGCAGTTCCCCTTTAATCACCTACAGGCCAAGACACATTTTCTTCTGACTTCACCAATGTATTTTTAATTTGTGTTTTTGTCACACACCACAGTTAACCCCTAGTAGATAAAATAGTTCTAATACTGAGAGAACTGGCAAAGGGCAAATGAGATGGCATCTGGATGATTAACAACAGGCGCACAATCCAGTCGCAGAGTTCAAATTGGATGTGGAAATAAATGGTCAGCAGAAACCAAAACAAACCAGCAGCCTCATCACTCAAGCAAACAAACCCACAAAAGTTTATGTCTTCTTAGATTAAACCGTATATTCAAAAATTCACCCAGCCTCAGCGTTAAAAATGAAATTAGCCTCTTGTGGTAAACAGCTCAACTTTTTGTGGCCTTTATGTTTACAAGAAAACAAACATCTCTCTCCCTCTCTCTGTCTGTATCTGTAAATGTAGAAATGTCTGTGACAATGTTTATAAAAGCGGGGTATACAGTATCAGGCCCTGAAAGCT
This sequence comes from Nerophis lumbriciformis, assembly GCF_033978685.3. Taxonomy (NCBI): domain Eukaryota; kingdom Metazoa; phylum Chordata; class Actinopteri; order Syngnathiformes; family Syngnathidae; genus Nerophis; species Nerophis lumbriciformis. The sequence continues at coordinate 27,490,956 of NC_084579.2, forward strand.
TCACTGCAGTACATTTCCACACACTGCTCTTATTTATATCCCATGGATGTAATCATAGCACTGAATCAACATTGTGGACATTTTCCAAACTTCCTACTTGGTATTTTGTCAGCTGCCATGTTGGCCTTTAGGAACCGGACGTGTGTTAAGAGACGCGGCCGCTATCCTTATGCAGCGTCAGCATCGATTGCATGCTAAATCCATGGCCTGAAGCATATCTGCTTTATTGTCTATTGCGCACCAAATAGAGCCGTGATTTATTTTATAGAAAGTCGTGCTGAATTGGAAAAACACTTGTAAATAGGGATTGAGAGCATAAACTCTTAGTGGACACAGTAAAGTGTTTATTGAGTTCACGCAAGGCTCGGACCAACTGAGGGCTGTGATGGAAGCCAACAGAAGGTTGCTGGTTTGAGTCCTTAGGTGCCCTGGGAATTTGTGAATTTTATACAATCCAAGTACAGTCGATTGTCGATTTACGAACCCCTCCTTGTACAAACTTTTCGATTTACGAACCACAAACACAATTTTTTTTTTAATATTTTGATGTACAAACCTTGTTGTCACATGCTATTGTGACATGGGTTATACTTGTGTAGCGCTTTTCTACCTTCAATCAGAATCAGAATCAGAAATACTTTATTAATCCCCGAGGGGAAATTTAAATTTTCAGCACAATCCCATTCAAGATCAAAAAAACATTACAGGGAGACAGAACAGGATCAAACATTACAGGGAGACAGAACAGGATCGCTGACGGGTCTGCCAACTTCCGGCGCCCCTTATAAAAAAGGTGAGATACAGGTAAACAATGGGGGGGATGAGAAAAAAAAAATTGGTCTAAGCCTGGGCCCCTGGAGAGGGGGTCTTGACTGAGGCCAAGGGAAAAAAATGTAATTACACTTGGCCCTTGAGGCGATATCAAATTAACACTAGAGCTGGCCCGCCGATTATATTCAGCGGCAGTGCCGCGGTAAAACCGCATTCACCGCTAATTCTCACCGCTAATTCTCACCGCTAATTCTCACCGCTAATTCTCATACTTGCCAACCCTCCCGGGAGAGTACCAGATTTCAGTGCCCGTCCCGAAAATCGTCACATCCGCTTTTCATCCAGTCCAACGTGTCCTGGCCCAGTCCCATAATATGTGCGACTTCTGCACGCACACACATGTGAATGCAACGCATACTTGATCAACAGCGATACAAGTTACACTGAGGGTTGCCGTATAAACAACTTTAAGTTTTGTTAGAAATATACGCCACACTGTGAACCTACACCAAACAAGAATGACAAACACATTTCGGGAGAACATTCGCACAACATAACAAATACCCAGAACCCTTTGCAGCACTAACCCTTCCGGGAGCTACAAGGTAGGTAGGGCGGTGGGGGCGGGGGGGGTTTAGGTGGTAGCGGGGGTGTATATTGTAGCGTCCCGGAAGAGTTAGTGCTGCAAAGGGTTCTGGTTATTTGTTCTGTTGTATTTATGTTGTGTTACGGTGCGGATGTTCTCCCGACATGTGTTTGTCATTCTTGTTTGGTGTGGATTCACAGTGTGGCGTATATTTCTAACATTGTTAAAGTTGTTTATACGGGCACCCTCAGTGAAACCTGTATCGCTGTTGATCAAGTATGCGGTGCATACTTGTGTGCGTTCATGCAGAAGCCGCACATATCTTGTGACTGGGCCGGCACGTTGTTAGAATGGATGAAAAGCGGACGTGACGACAGCTCATAGCGGACGTTGAAGGCAGTGCCTTTAAAGCACGCCCCAAAGACTGTGGTCTGGGTGGACTACGAGATATAATGACTGATGAACACCTTCGTTGGATAATGAAGGTTGCCTCAGCTCAAAGCCATTAATGAACTAGCATCCCAGAAAAGATGGCAGGTATCTGGCTTGGGCACATCAGATTAGATCAGTGTGTTGCAAACTGAGCGGTTTAAAGTCCTGAATGGTTGGTTTATTCATTGTTATTTTATTTTCAAATGTATTCGCCTGTGGAAAAAGTTAATGTTGATATTTACCTCAGAAGGCTGCGAATAGAAATTCAATTTTTATTGAAATTGTATTTGATATGCCATTGATATTTTTTAATTATTATTATTATTATTATTATTTGAAACTCGATTTTGCATGTCACTATAAAGTTATCTAAGCCTTGCTTGTTCAATATTCAATGCAAAACTTGTTTGGGTCCCTATTAAAAGGTTAATTTGTTCAACTTTGGCCCGCAGCTTTGTTCAGTTTAAAATTTTGGCCCACTCTGTATTTGAGTTTGACACCCCTGGTCTAAGGAGACTGAGGTGTCCGATACCTGCTCATTCAGCCAAGACACTGTGAAGCGTGTCCGTCCCGGCGCTAAGTCCTAGCTCCGCAGTCCTGTTTTCAGGTTCTCAAAGCGCTTTAGACACTATTTCTACATTCACCCATTCACACACACATTCACACACTGATGGCGGGAGCTGCCATGCAAGGCGCTAGCCACGACCCATCAGGAGCAAGGGTAAAGTGTCTTGCTCAAGGACACAACGGACGTGACTAGGTTGATTGAAGCTGGGGATCGAACCAGGAACCCTCAGGTTGCTGGCACGGCCACTCTCCCAACCGTGTCATGCCGTCCCAACATCGGCCACGCCAACATCAAGTTTCATTCCACTTGTCACTCTGTTGTTTGGGCGGTAAGACTACCGTATTTTGGTGTTTAGTGTGTTGGAGCAGTCAATTGGTTTTTCCTTGGTGTCTTGTGTTTTTTCTCTTTGTTACTGCCCCTTTGTTTCTGTTCCAGACTTAACCACTCCCTGAGCCGGGCATAATTGCTGCAGGTGTGCATCATTAACTGGCCTATTTTTACCACACCTGTATGGGCAGGAAGGCACTGGCTGATTACTCCCCATGGACACAGTACTTCGAGTTTGTGCTCAGTATTTTTCTCTCTGACTCCTGTTTTTTAGTAAGACCGTCCTGCCCTGTGTAGTCATCCGTCCGGCTCAGGTAGCGACGCTGTTTTCGTTTATTAGATTTTTACTGGTTGATGTATTTTTCACGGTGCTATCGTTTGTTTTTCTAATGCCATCCATCCATCCATCCATTTTCTACCGCTTATTCCCTTTGGGGTCGCGGGGGGTGTTGGAGCCTATCTCAGCTACAATCGGGCGGAAGGCGGGGTACACCCTGGACAAGTCGCCACCTCATCGCAGGACCAACACAGATAGACAGACAACATTCACACTCACATTCACACACTAGGGCCAATTTAGTGTTGCCAATCAACCTATCCCCAGGTGCATGTCTTTGGAGGTGGGAGGAAGCCGGAGTACCCGGAGGGAACCCACGCAGTCACGGGGAGAACATGCAAACTCCACACAGAAAGATCCCGAGCCCGGGATTGAACCCATAATGCACCTTAGTTTTTTGTTATCTATTTTTGTGTTGCTCTTTACCCCTGTCGTGAGCAATACAAACGCGTTTTGTTCTACTCCTGCCTTTATTTTGCATCTTTGGGATCCACTTGCCTCTTAGAGTATCACCATGCGCGTCTCAGTATACGAACGTTTCATCCAGCCTTTGTGTGCCTGCAGTGCAGCCATTTTGAGCCCGGCAGCACATCCATTGTGAGCGGGCCTATCGATCTCTGGTGCTCATTCACTCAGCAAAGCAGTGCTACTGTAGGTACTGTGCTACTTTTTGTCCTTTTTAACAGTGTTTTAGCCTTTTCACTACATGTTTCTAGTAGAGATGTCCGATAATGGCTTTTTTGCCGATATCCAATATTGTCCAACTCTTAATTACCGATACCGATATCAACCAATACCGATATATACCGTCGTGGAATTAACACATTATTATTATGCCTAATTTTGTTGTGATGCCCCGCTGGATGCATTAAACAATGTAACAAGGTTTTCCAAAATAAATCAACTCAAGTTATGGAAAAAAATGCCAACATGGCACTGCCATATTTATTATTGAAGTCACAAAGTGCATTATTTTTTTTAACATGCCTCAAAACAGCAGCTTGGAATTCGGGACATGCTCTCCCAGAGAGAGAATGAGGAGGTTGAGGTGGGCGGCGTTTTAACAGTGTTAAAGTTGTTTATACGGCCACCATCAGTGTGACCTGTATGGCTGTTGACCAAGTATGATTTGCATTCACTTGTGTGTGGAAAGCCGTAGATATGAAGTTATTGGGTCGGCACGCAAAGGCAGTGCCTTTAAGGTTTATTGGCGCTCTGTACTTCTCCCTATGTCCGTGTACACAACGGCGTTTTAAAACGTCATACATTTTACTTTTAGAAACAGATACTGTTAATTTCCGATATTACATTTTAAAGCATTTATTGGCCGATAATATCGGCAGTCCGATATTATCGGACATCTCTAGTTTCTAGTATTGTTAGCTCAATGTGAGTACAAGGGAAAAAATGGACACGCAATGTGTGGTTTGAAACCTTTAGAAATCCACAGCGTTGTTGACACTGCCTCCTCCTCTGCTCCCACTACCTTCCGCTGCATGCAAATAAGATTAACTAACAAGGTGAATTGGATTTCATGTTTTATTCCTAATCATTGTAGTGACTTAGCTCTTAAAGGCCTACTGAAACCCACTACTACCGACCACGCAGTCTGATAGTTTATATATCAATGATGAAACCTTAACATTGCAACACATGCCAATACGGCCGGGTTAACTTATAAAGTGCAATTTTAAATTTCCCGGGAAACTTCCGGTTGAAAACGTCTAGGTATGATGACGTATGCACGTGACGTCAATAGTTGAAACAGACATTTTGGAATAGGTCGGTCGCCAGCTTAAATTGTCTTTTTTCATCGCTAAATTCCACAGTATTCTGGACATCTGTGTTGGTGAATCTTTTGGAATTTGTTTAATGAACAATGGAGACTGCAAAGAAGAAACCTGTAGATGCGATCGGTGTATTAGCGTCTGGCTACAGCAACACAACCAGGAGGACTTTGACTTGGATAGCAGACGCGCTATCCAACGCTAGCCGCCGACCGCATCGATGATCGGGTGACGTCCTTCGTCGCTCCGTCGATCGCTGGAACGCAGGTGAGCTTTGGTGTTGATGAGCAGATGAGAGCTGGCGTAGGTGGAGAGCTAATGTTATTAGCATAGCTCTATCGAGGTCCCGTAGCTAAGTTAGCTTCAATGGTGTCGTTAGCAACAGCATTGCTAGGCTTCGTCAGGCGGTACAGCATTAACCGTGTGGTTACAGGTCCAGAGTTTGGTAGTATTGTTGCTATTCTGTCTATCCTTCCAGTCAGGGGCTTATTTCTTTTGTTTCTATCTGCAGTTAAGCACGATGCTATTACGTTAGCTCCGTAGCTAAAGTGCTTCACTGATGTATTGTCGTGGAGATAAAAGTAACTGTGAATGTCCATTTCACGTTCTGGACTCTCATTTTCAAGAGGATATAGTATCCGAGGTGATTTAAAATACAAATCCGTGATCCACAATAGAAAAAGGAGAGAGTGTGGAATCCAATGAGCCCTTGTACCTAAGTTACGGTCAGAGCGAAAAAAGATACGTCCTGCACGGCACTCTAGTCCTTCACTCTCACGTTTTTCATCCACAAATCTTTCATCCTCGCTCAAATTAATGGGGTAATCGTCGCTTTCTCGGTCCGAATCGCTCTCGCAGCTGGTGTAAACAATGAGGAAATGTGAGGAGACTTTCAACTAGTGACGTCACGCTTCTTCCGGTACAGGCAAGGTTTTTTTTATCAGCGACCAAAAATTGCGAACTTTATCGTCGATGCCCATCCATCCATCCATCTTCTTCCGCTTATCCGAGGTCGGGTCGCGGGGGCAGCAGCCTAAGCAGGGAAGCCCAGACTTCCCTCTCCCCAGCCACTTCGTCCAGCTCCTCCCGGGGGATCCCGAGGCGTTCCCAGGCCAGCCGGGAGACATAGTCTTCCCAACGTGTCCTGGGTCTTCCTCGTGGCCTCCTACCGGTCGGACATGCCCTAAACACCTCCTTAGGGAGGCGCTCGGGTGGCATCCTGACCAGATGCCCGAACCACCTCATCTGGCTCCTCTCGATGCGGAGGAGCAGCGGCTTTACTTTGAGCTCCCCCCGGATGACAGAGCTTCTCACCCTATCTCTAAGGGAGCGCCCCGCCACCCGGCGGAGGAAACTCATTTCAGCCGCTTGTACCCGTGATCTTGTCCTTTCGGTCATAACCCAAAGCTCATGACCATAGGTGAGGATGGGAACGTAGATCGACCGGTAAATTGAGAGCTTTGCCTTCCGGCTCAGCTCCTTCTTCACCACAACGGATCGATACAGCGTCCGCATTACTGAAGACGCCGCACCGATCCGCCTGTCGATCTCACGATCCACTCTTCCCTCACTCGTGAACAAGACTCCGAGGTACTTGAACTCCTCCACTTGGGGCAAGATCTCCTCCCCAACCCGGAGATGGCACTCCACCCTTTTCCGGGCGAGAACCATGGACTCGGACTTGGAGGTGCTGATTCTCATCCCAGTCGCTTCACACTCAGCTGCGAACCGATCCAGTGAGAGCTGAAGATCCTGGCCAGATGAAGCCATCAGGACCAAATCATCTGCAAAACATCGTCGATGTTCTCTACTAAATCCTTTCAGCAAAAATATGGCAATATCGCGAAATGATCAAGTATGACACATAGAATGGATCTGCTATCCCAAATATTCATTTCAGTAGGCCTTTAAAGTTAGGAGGTTTTGTCATTTCAAACTGTGAGTTCGCCACAAGTAGGATAGTCCACTTTTTCTTCAAAGAAAAATAGCATCTGTCGCATGACAGTGCTTTGAGCTCATTATTGCAACTCGAGACTCCACTGAACTCTTAGCTACCTCACTCTCCTTCTCCTCTCGATTATCTTTTTACTACCTGTTATTTTGAAGAGCCCGTGTGAATTCAGGACAAGGAGGTAAAGTATCATATTGGCTCTACCGAGGAGATGATTGAATATAACACAATCAATCCAGAGTTTTAATAGATTCATATTCCTGTTCTTTATACAAAAAAAAGAAAGGGTTGCTGTAGTCCACTTCTTCTTTGGCAGGCTTTTCCAACTGTGCTGTGGTGTCAAAACAATAGAAAAAAAATCTGCAAACCCCAAATTGGCGATGATGTTCCTGTCTGACTAAACTTCTCATACAATTTTTGTCACAACTCTGGCATCCAAAGCGTTGCGACAGCATGATCGACAGCCACTCTCTGCATAGTCCCCGATTGGCAAGCTCACAGACACAATTCTGTGTGGCACTTTTGAGGAGGCTATGAGCTAGATAAAAACAAACAAAAAAAAAAAACAGTATTGCGTATTGCCTGCTGCAGAAAGAGACCTCAGAGTTCATCTCATTTCAGAGTTTTCTGAGCAACAGTGGAAATACTCTGTTTTTCCACTCGAGCTCGAGCATGCATTGGACTTTTCTGGCGTCTTCTGTTTCGCACCTCTCTGTAGTTGCTGGTGCACATCTCTTATCCAGTGCTATTGATCACAACACTCGATCATCTCCATGCAATTTACTGTCTATGCTTTGTCCTTTTTTTGGCCAATATTAATATTGGAAATATAAGAAATTAATCTGTTCACAGTATCGATTCACGTAAAATCTAACGGTGTCAAATTTTGAAACCTTTGTTGCACGTGGCGACATGTGCAGTTGTAGACTCGACCGGCTCAAACACCTGGCAGGGAAACAAGCATTCAGGCAACAATGTTGCAGTTTTCTATGCCGACAAAGCAAGTATGCCTAATAAAGAACACTAGCACGTGCAGCGGATTAACCTATGCTGTGTCCTGATTAGCATTAGTGATTGTACATAGCTATTTCAACACCTTCATGTTTAGTTTTGGAAAACTACAACAAATATGCACATTACAGTCAAACAGCTGGTGCGTAATTAGTACAATACTTACAGTATAAACACTGTGTAGGGCGCAACAAAAGACATTCAACTTAATGTCAAAGACTACTCCTTGACGGTGTAGCTTCGGGCTGCACGATTTTGAGAAAACATCCAATGGCGATTTTTCTCTCTAAAATTGCGACTCCGATTCGATTAGCGATTTTTATATTTTATTCATATAAATTCATACTACTGTGACAATAAGGAGTGAAGGAAGACATGTTACTTTTAGACTGTCAATCAACACATTCTTGGCTCAAGGTGCCACATATTAGAACGATATGCAATAATCTACTTTAAAAAAAGATTTCGCTTTACGCAGACAGACTTGGAGCTTAAATAGTGGTCTCTTGATTAGACACAGGTGTGTGCCGAACGCAAAAGGCAGGTGAAAATCAAAGGTCGCCATGGAAACTAAAACAAACAAGGGTGCACAAAAACAGGAACTATTGGAGTCTTAAACTAACAGAAAATAACAAAAAACATGATCCAGACCACAGATCATGACAGTATATATATATATATATATATATATATATATATATATACACACACATACATACACACATATATACATACACACACACACACACACACACACACACATATATATATATATATATATATATATATATATATATATATATATATATATATATATACAGGTAAAAGCCAGTAAATTAGAATATTTTGAAAAACGTGATTTATTTCAGTAATTGCATTCAAAAGGTGTAACTTGTACATTATATTTATTCATTGCACACAGACTGATGCATTCAAATGTTTATTTCATTTAATTTTGATGATTTGAAGTGGCAACAAATGAAAATCCAAAATTCCGTGTGTCACAACATTAGAATATTACTTAAGGCTAATACAAAAAAGGGATTTTTAGAAATGTTGGCCAACTGAAAAGTATGAAAATGAAAAATATGAGCATGTACAATACTCAATACTTGGTTGGAGCTCCTTTTGCCTCAATTACTGCGTTAATGCGGCGTGGCATGGAGTCGATGAGTTTCTGGCACTGCTCAGCGGTTATGAGAGCCCAGGTTGCTCTGATAGTGGCCTTCAACTCTTCTGCGTTTTTGGGTCTGGCATTCTGCATCTTCCTTTTCACAATACCCCACAGATTTTCTATGGGGCTAAGGTCAGGGGAGTTGGCGGGCCAATTTAGAACAGAAATACCATGGTCCGTAAACCAGGCACGGGTAGATTTTGCGCTGTGTGCAGGCGCCAAGTCCTGTTGGAACTTGAAATCTCCATCTCCATAGAGCAGGTCAGCAGCAGGAAGTATGAAGTGCTCTAAAACTTGCTGGTAGACGGCTGCGTTGACCCTGGATCTCAGGAAACAGAGTGGACCGACACCAGCTGGACTGCTGCTGAGTGGTCCAAAGTCATGTTTTCTGACGAAAGCAAATTTTGCATTTCCTTTGGAAATCGAGGTCCCAGAGTCTGGAGGAAGACAGAAGAGGCACAGGATCCACGTTGCCTGAAGTCTAGTGTAAAGTTTCCACCATCAGTGATGGTTTGGGGTGCCATGTCATCTGCTGGTGTCAGTCCACTCTGTTTCCTGAGATCCAGGGTCAACGCAGCCGTCTACCAGCAAGTTTTAGAGCACTTCATGCTTCCTGCTGCTGACCTGCTCTATGGAGATGGAGATTTCAAGTTCCAACAGGACTTGGCGCCTGCACACAGCGCAAAATCTACCCGTGCCTGGTTTACGGACCATGGTATTTCTGTTCTAAATTGGCCCGCCAACTCCCCTGACCTTAGCCCCATAGAAAATCTGTGGGGTATTGTGAAAAGGAAGATGCAGAATGCCAGACCCAAAAACGCAGAAGAGTTGAAGGCCACTATCAGAGCAACCTGGGCTCTCATAACACCTGAGCAGTGCCAGAAACTCATCGACTCCATGCCACGCCGCATTAACGCAATAATTGAGGCAAAAGGAGCTCCAACCAAGTATTGAGTATTGTACATGCTCATATTTTTCATTTTCATACTTTTCAGTTGGCCAACATTTCTAAAAATCCCTTTTTTGTATTAGCCTTAAATAATATTCTAATTTTGTGACACACGGAATTTTGGATTTTCATTTGTTGCCACTTCAAATCATCAAAATTAAATGAAATAAACATTTGAATGCATCAGTCTGTGTGCAATGAATAAATATAATGTACAAGTTACACCGTTTGAATGCAATTACTGAAATAAATCAAGTTTTTCAAAATATTCTAATTTACTGGCTTTTACCTGTATATATGTGTGTGTGTGTATGTATATATGTGTGTATGTATGTGTGTATATATATATATATATATATATATATATATATATATATATATATATATATATATACTTGTTAAATAAACAGCTCACTGTTAAATATAAAAAGTATATATTATTATTTCTAAAAATTAACATTCATTACCACATGAACACACACAAGTACTGGAAATGGGTACCGTTGAGTACCAACCGGGAATTAAAATTGAAAAATACCCACCCCACCGTCAACACTACACATCCCAACTAATGAAATTATTACAATACTAATCGCGCATGCTCTTTTTGCTTTGTAGCAAAGCAACAGCATGGTCAAGACTCGTCGTTACTTTGTGGTAATACATAAATGTACTGTCTTGAATGATGAATATAACATTCTGGGCTGATTGACAATTAAGATCTAATTTTCCAAAATTGAGCTCTGATTTATGCATGCAGGGTGGAAATTGGGTGTTTAAATTTGTCCGTTAACTATGAGTTATGCTGATTTGAAGATTAACTATTAATGCAACATCATGAGCTTTTTTTTACTATGCATTATAAAAGCTGGGGGAAATAGTATCATTATTATTATGAAAAATGAAAAGTACATTATAAAAAGTAGTTTTTATTTTCAAACATTAACCAGGCAGCATACAACAATTGCTGTGAAAAGATATATTTATATTTTTGGTGCAAAATCTGTCTTGTGTAAAAATAGCTCAAAACATTTTTGATACAGCATTTCAGTATATTTTTGTATGAATAGAGACATTTTTTTATTAGTTTTTCCATCCGGGAAAACTGGACTGAGCAGCAGTTTTATCAGAACAAGCTTTTTGATTAAAATGACATGATAAGGCATGTTTCTTATTATGTTTTTTGGTATCATGTATTTTATTATTATTATTATTATTATTATTATTATTTATTAAAGGGTCATGTATTTTTACATGACCCTTGTAAAATGTTTATTTTATTTACAGTAGTTTGTTTGCACTTCCTTTACATATTCACTTGACGCATGGGTGCCCACACTTTTTCAGCAGGCAAGCTACTTTTTAAATGACCAAGTTAAGGTGATTTACCTCATCTTCGTGTGTGTGTGTGTGTGTGTGTGTGTATGTGTGTGTGTGTGTGTGTGTGTGTGTATATATATATATATATATATATATATATATATATATATATATATATATATATATATATATGTATATATATATATGTATATATATATATATATATATATGTATATATATATATATATATATATATATATATATATATATATATATATATATGTATATATGTATATATATATATATATATATATATATATGTATGTATATATATATATATACATATATATATATATATATATATATATGTATGTGTGGGAAAAAAAATCACAAGACTATTTCATCTCTACAGGCCTGTTTCATGAGGGGGGGTTCCCTCAATCATCAGGAGATTTTAATGGGAGCATTCACATACCATGGATTATATAGGGCACAGAGTGGGTGGGTACAGGCTGGTGTAGGGGCGTGGTGATTGGCTCATGTGTTACCTAGGAGGTGTTTCCGTCTGTGGCGGCATGCTGTTACAATTTCGCTGCGCTTGTTGAGGGATGACAGGTCTGGACGGTAAATAATAAACAGTTTTTCTTTCAAGCATAGGTTGCATCTTTTATTACCACTATTGTAAGGTGTGCTGGATGCAAGAATTTGCCATGTTATTGAATATTCAACATTATTGTCTTTGAGGTCCCAAATGTGTTTGCTGAGTTCTGTGGTATTCCGCAGGTTTTGGTTCCTGAAAGAAGCCTTGTGATTGTTCCATCTGGTTTTGAACTCTCCCTCAGTTAATCCTACATATGTGTCGGATGTGTTAATGTCCTTGCGTGTTACCTTAGATTGGTAGACAACTGATGTTTGTAAGCACGCCCCGTTGAGAGGGCAATCAGGTTTCTTTCGACAGTCGCCAAGGAGCAGCGAGAATACCAAGAAGCGCATATGCCAAATTTTCAAAGAGAACGGCCTACGGATCACGATTGAAGCCAACAAGCAAACCGTCAACTTCCTTGACGTCACTTTCAACCTGAGAAATAACAGCTACCAACCATTCACAAAACCCAACACAACACTCCAATACGTGCACCATGACACCACCACGAAAAGAATACCTACCGGAATTAATAAAAGGCTATCGATGCTGTCATCTAGCAAAGCTGAATTTGACCAAGCAACCCCCCCGTACCAAAAAGCCCTTGATGAAAGCGGATACAATTTCACCCTCAACTATGAACCCACGCCAGGAAACCAACCGAAAAAGAACAGAAAACGAAACGACATCATCTGGTACAACCCCCCATACAGCAAAAACGTCTCAACTAACATTGGACACAAATTCCTCAATCTGATTGACAAACCCTTTCCCAAAGACAACACCCTAAGAAAAGTATTCAACAAGAACAACATTAAATTGAGCTACAGCTGTATGAACAATATACGACAAATCATCTAAAACCACAACAAAACAATTGCAAATGAGCCGTCGGCCCCCGGACAGAGCGACTCCAAAACCAACAAAGGTTGCAACTGTCGAAAGAAACCTGATTGCCCTCTCAACGGGGGGTGCTTACAAACATCAGTTGTCTACCAATCTAAGGTAACACGCAAGGACATTAACACATCCGACACATATGTAGGATTAACTGAGGGAGAGTTCAAAACCAGATGGAACAATCACAAGGCTTCTTTCAGGAACCAAAACCTGCGGAATACCACAGAACTCAGCAAACACATTTGGGACCTCAAAGACAATAATGTTGAATATTCAATAACATGGCATATACTTGCATCCAGCACACCTTACAATAGTGGTAATAAAAGATGCAACCTATGCTTGAAAGAAAAACTGTTTATTATTTACCGTCCAGACCTGTCATCCCTCAACAAGCGCAGCGAAATTGTAACAGCATGCCGCCACAGACGGAAACACCTCCTAGGTAACACATGAGCCAATCACCACGCCCCTACACCAGCCTGTACCCACCCACTCTGTGCCCTATATAATCCATGGTATGTGAATGCTCCCATTAAAATCTCCTGATGATTGAGGGAACCCCCCCTCATGAAACAGGCCTGTAGAGATGAAATAGTCTTGTGATTTTTTTTCCCCACACATACATATATTGCGCTCTACTACGGTATCGAGCACTATTTTTTGGATAACCTTATTAAGACATATATATATATATATATATATATATATATATGTGTGTATGTATGCATGTATGTGTGTGTATATATATATATATATATATATATATATATATATATATATATATGTATGTGTGGGGAAAAAAAATCACAAGACTATTTCATCTCTACAGGCCTGTTTCATGAGGGGGGGTACCCTCAATCGTCAGGAGATTTTAATGGGAGCATTCGCATACCATGGTTTATATAGGGCACAGAGTGGGTGGGTACAGGCTGGCCTAGGGGCGTGGTGATTGGCTCATGTGTTACCTAGGAGGTGTTTCCGTCTATGGCGGCATGTTGTTACAATTTCGCTGCGCTTGTTGAGGGATGACAGGTCTGGACGGTAAATAATAAACAGTTTATCTTTCAAGCATAGGTTGCATCTTTTATTACCACTATTGTAAGGTGTGCTGGATGCAAGAATTTGCCATGTTATTGAATATTCAACATTATTGTCTTTGAGGTCCCAAATGTGTTTGCTGAGTTCTGTGGTATTTCGCAGGTTTTTGTTCCTGAAAGAAGCCTTGTGGTTGTTCCATCTGGTTTTGAATTCACCCTCGGTTAATCCTACATATGTGTCGGATGTGTTAATGTCCTTGCGTATTACCTTAGATTGGTAGACAACTGATGTTTGTAAGCACCCCCCGTTGAGAGGGCAATCAGGTTTCTTTCGACAGTCGCCAAGGAGCAGCGAGAATACCAAGAAGCGCATATGCCAAATTTTCAAAGAGAACGGCCTACGGATCACGATTGAAGCCAACAAGCAAACCGTCAACTTCCTTGACGTCACTTTCAACCTGAGAAATAACAGCTACCAACCATTCACAAAACCCAACACAACACTCCAATACGTGCACCATGACACCACCACGAAAAGAATACCTACCGGAATTAATAAAAGGCTATCGATGCTGTCATCTAGCAAAGCTGAATTTGACCAAGCAACCCCCCCGTACCAAAAAGCCCTTGATGAAAGCGGATACAATTTCACCCTCAACTATGAACCCACGCCAGGAAACCAACCGAAAAAGAACAGAAAACGAAACGACATCATCTGGTACAACGCCCCATACAGCAAAAACGTCTCAACTAACATTGGACACAAATTCCTCAATCTGATTGACAAACCCTTTCCCAAAGACAACACCCTAAGAAAAGTATTCAACAAGAACAACATTAAATTGAGCTACAGCTGTATGAACAATATACGACAAATCATCTAAAACCACAACAAAACAATTGCAAATGAGCCGTCGGCCCCCGGACAGAGCGACTCCAAAACCAACAAAGGTTGCAACTGTCGAAAGAAACCTGATTGCCCTCTCAACGGGGGGTGCTTACAAACATCAGTTGTCTACCAATCTAAGGTAACACGCAAGGACATTAACACATCCGACACATATGTAGGATTAACTGAGGGAGAGTTCAAAACCAGATGGAACAATCACAAGGCTTCTTTCAGGAACCAAAACCTGCGGAATACCACAGAACTCAGCAAACACATTTGGGACCTCAAAGACAATAATGTTGAATATTCAATAACATGGCATATACTTGCATCCAGCACACCTTACAATAGTGGTAATAAAAGATGCAACCTATGCTTGAAAGAAAAACTGTTTATTATTTACCGTCCAGACCTGTCATCCCTCAACAAGCGCAGCGAAATTGTAACAGCATGCCGCCACAGACGGAAACACCTCCTAGGTAACACATGAGCCAATCACCACGCCCCTACACCAGCCTGTACCCACCCACTCTGTGCCCTATATAATCCATGGTATGTGAATGCTCCCATTAAAATCTCCTGATGATTGAGGGAACCCCCCCTCATGAAACAGGCCTGTAGAGATGAAATAGTCTTGTGATTTTTTTTCCTCACACATACATATATTGCGCTCTACTACGGTATCGAGCACTATTTTTTGGATAACCTTATTAAGACATATATATATATATATATATATATATATATATATATATATATATATGTGTGTATGTATGCATGTATGTGTGTGTGTATATATATATATATATATATATATATATATATATATATATATATATATATATGTATGTGTGGGGAAAAAAAATCACAAGACTATTTCATCTCTACAGGCCTGTTTCATGAGGGGGGTACCCTCAATCGTCAGGAGATTTTAATGGGAGCATTCGCATACCATGGTTTATATAGGGCACAGAGTGGGTGGGTACAGGCTGGCCTAGGGGCGTGGTGATTGGCTCATGTGTTACCTAGGAGGTGTTTCCGTCTATGGCGGCATGTTGTTACAATTTCGCTGCGCTTGTTGAGGGATGACAGGTCTGGACGGTAAATAATAAACAGTTTCTCTTTCAAGCATAGGTTGCATCTTTTATTACCACTATTGTAAGGTGTGCTGGATGCAAGAATTTGCCATGTTATTGAATATTCAACATTATTGTCTTTGAGGTCCCAAATGTGTTTGCTGAGTTCTGTGGTATTTCGCAGGTTTTTGTTCCTGAAAGAAGACTTGTGGTTGTTCCATCTGGTTTTGAATTCACCCTCGGTTAATCCTACATATGTGTCGGATGTGTTAATGTCCTTGCGTATTACCTTAGATTGGTAGACAACTGATGTTTGTAAGCACCCCCCGGTGAGAGGGCAATCAGGTTTCTTTCGACAGTTACATGCTTTGTTGGTTTTGGAGTCGTTCTGACTGGGGGTCGACGGCTCATTTGCAATTGTTTTGTTGTGGTTTGAGATGATTTGTCGTATATTGTTCATGCAGCTGTAGCTCAATTTGATGTTGTTCTTGTTGAATACTTTTCTTAGGTTGTTGTCTTTGGGAAAGTGTTTGTCAATCAGATTGAGGAATTTGTGTCCAATGTTCGTTGAGACGTTTTTGCTGTATGGGGGGTTGTACCAGATGATGCCGCTTCGTTTTCTGTTCTTTTTTGGCTGGTTTCCTGGCGTGGGTTCATAGGTGAGGGTGAAATTGTATCCGCTTTCATCAAGGGCTTTTTGGTACGGGGGGGTTGCTTGGTCAAATACAGCTTTGCTAGATGACAGCATCGATAGCCTTTTATTGATTCCGGTAGGTATTCTTTTCGTGGTGGTGGGTGGATGGTTGCTGTCATGGTGCACGTATTGGAGTGTTGTGTTGGGTTTCGTGAATGGTTGGTAGCTGTTATTTCTCAGGTTGAAAGTGACGTCAAGGAAGTTGACGGTTTGCTTGTTGGCTTCAATCGTGATCCGTAGGCCGTTCTCTTTGAAAATTTGGCATATGCGCTTCTTGGTATTCTCGCTGCTCCTTGGCGAGGCGCGACACACTGCCAGTCCGTCATCACGGTAAATACCAAGGTTCAGATTGAGGCTAGCGAGCTGGGAGAGGAGGAAACTCCCAACGAGTTCACACGTTCCTGCTCCGTCAAAACTTCCCATAGTGACGTCAAATGTTGCATTGTTCTTTTTTTGCCATGGTGTATTGTTGTGGATGAGAATGGAGTTTTTTGCGTGGATGATGATGTTTCTCTCAACGGGGGGTGCTTACAAACATCAGTTGTCTACCAATCTAAGGTAATACGCAAGGACATTAACACATCCGACACATATGTAGGATTAACCGAGGGTGAATTCAAAACCAGATGGAACAACCACAAGGCTTCTTTCAGGAACAAAAACCTGCGAAATACCACAGAACTCAGCAAACACATTTGGGACCTCAAAGACAATAATGTTGAATATTCAATAACATGGCAAATTCTTGCATCCAGCACACCTTACAATAGTGGTAATAAAAGATGCAACCTATGCTTGAAAGAGAAACTGTTTATTATTTACCGTCCAGACCTGTCATCCCTCAACAAGCGCAGCGAAATTGTAACAGCATGCCGCCATAGACGGAAACACCTCCTAGGTAACACATGAGCCAATCACCACGCCCCTAGGCCAGCCTGTACCCACCCACTCTGTGCCCTATATAAACCATGGTATGCGAATGCTCCCATTAAAATCTCCTGACGATTGAGGGTACCCCCCCTCATGAAACAGGCCTGTAGAGATGAAATAGTCTTGTGATTTTTTTTCCCCACACATACATATATTGCGCTCTACTACGGTATCGAGCACTATTTTTTTGGATAACCTTATTAAGACATATATATATATATATATATATATATATATATATATATATATATATATATATATATATATATATATATACACACACACACACACACAGTCGCGATCAAAAGTGTACATACACTTGTAAAGAACATAATGTCATGGCTGAGTTTCCAATAAATTCTACAACTCTTATGATTTTGTGATAGAGTGATTGGAGCACATACTTGTTGGTCACAAAAAACATTCATGAAGTTTGGTTCTTTTATGAATTTATTATGGGTCTACTGAAAATGTGACCAAATCTGTTGGGTCAAAAGTATACATACAGCAATGTTAATATTTGGTTACATGTCCCTTGGCAAGTTTCACTGCAATAAGGCGCTTTTGGTAGCCATCCACAAGCTTCTTGTTGAATTTTTGACCACTCCTCTTGACAAAATGGGTGCAGTTCAGCTAAATGTTTGGGTTTTCTGACATGGACTTGTTTCTTCAGCATTGTCCACAAGTTTAAGTCAGGACTTAGGGAAGGCCATTCTAAAACCTTAATTCTAGCCTGATTTAGCCATTCCTTTACCACTTTTGACGTATGATTGGGGTCATTGTCCTGTTGGAACATCCAACTGCGCCCAAGACCCAACCTCCGGGCTGATGATTTTAGGTTGTCCTGAAGAATTTGGAGGTAATCTTCCTTTTTCATTGTCCCATTTACTCTCTGTAAAGCACCAGTTCCATTGGCAGCAAAACAGGCCCAGAACATAATACTACCACCACCGTGCTTGACGGTAGGCCTGGTGTTCCTTTGGATTAAAGGCCTCACCTTTTCTCCTCCAAACATATTGCTGGGTATTGTGGCCAAACAGCTCAATTATTGTTTCATCTAACATCACATGGACAAAGATAAGACCTTCTGGAGGAAAGTTCTGTGGTCAGATGAAACAAAAACTTTTTTTTTTTTTACCTCATTGGACCCCTATTTATTGGCAGTTTTCGTAATGTAATTTATGTAACTAAGGTGCTGATTTAGCTTGTTTACTTCAGGTACAGTCTGTAGTAATTGTTTAACTTCTTTAGTACTAGTGGCGTTCTTCAAGGTTCCATTTTAGATCCTCTTTTTTTTTTCTCCATCATTTGGGCTAGTCAACTGGTGGCCCCGCGAGTTCAGTTCAAAAACTTGTGACTCATATTTCTGCAGGTGATTCTTGAAAAAAACAATAGAGTGCTGTCATAGAGATGATTTTTGACTAGCTTTTTTGAAAAAGTAGACTCAACAAACGTGGAGCGGGTCTGTAAATCTGACAAAATAGATAGTCCAACATCTACCGTAGGGGACACTGCTTCTCCGGAATGTACAAAATAAACTAATAATAAAGGGAGAAGTCCGGCTCCCCGGTCCTTAGCTTTCTGGAAATGGGCATGAGTTACCTGCCATCCACTGTATATATATATATATATATATATATATATATATATATATATATATATATATATATATATATATATATATATATATATATATATATATACTGTGTGTATATATATGTACAGTATTTTCCGCACTATAAGGCGCACCTAAAAACCACACATTTTCTCAAAAGCTGACAGTGCGCCTTATAACCCGGTGCACTTTATATATGGATTAATATTAAGATTCATTTTCAAAAAGTTTCGGTCTCGCAACTACGGTAAACAGCCGCCATCTTTTTTCCCCGTAGAAGAGGAAGTGCTTCTTCTTCTACGCAAGCAACCGCCAAGGTAAGCACCCGCCCCCATAGAACAGGAAGCGCTTCTTCTTCTACTGTAAGCAACCACCCGCCCGCGTAGAAGAAGAAGAAGCGCGCGGATATTACGTTTCATTTCCTTTGTGTGTTTACATCTGTAAAGACCACAAAATGGCTCCTACTAAGCGACAGGGATCCGGTTCATGAAAAGACGCAATCTCTCCATCCGCACACGGACTACTATTTCACAGCAACTGCCTAAAGACTTTCAAGAAAAGCTGGCTACTTTCCGTGCATATTGTAAAAACAAGATAGCTGAAAAAAAGATCCGGCCAGAGAACATTATCAACATGGACGAGGTTCCACTGACTTTTGATATTCCTGTGAACCGCACTGTGGATACAACGGGAGCACGTACAGTGAATATTCGCACCACAGGGAATGAGAAGTCATCCTTCACTGTGGTTCTAGCTTGCCATGCTAATGGCCAGAAACTTCCACCCATGGTGATATTCAAAAGGAAGACCTTGCCAAAAGAGACCTTTCCAGCCGGCGTCATCATAAAAGCTAACTCGAAGGGATGGATGAAGAAAAGATGAGCGAGTGGTTAAGGTAAGTTTACGCGAAGAGGCCGGGTGGCTTTTTTCACGCAGCTCCGTCCATGTTGATATACGACTCCGTGCGCGCCCACATCACGCTGGTTTTTAATATATTATTAAAGTTTGACTTCACGGTGGCAGAGGGGTTAGTGCATCTGCCTCACAATACGAAGGTCCTGAGTAGTCTTGGGTTCAATCCCGGGCTCGGGATCTTTCTGTGTGGAGTTTGCATGTTCTCCCCGTGATTGCGTGGGTTCCCTCCGGGTACTCCGGCTTCCTCCCACCTCCAAAGACATGCACCTGGGGATAAGTTGATTGGCAACACTAAATTGGCCCTAGTGTGTGGATGTGAGTGTGAATGTTGTCTGTCTATCTGTGTTGGCCCTGCGATGAGGTGGCGACTTGTCCAGGGTGTACCCCGCCTTCCGCCCGATTGTAGCTGAGATAGGCTCCAGCGCCCCCCCGCGACCCCAAAGGGAATAAGCGGTAGAAAATGGATGGATGGATTAAAGTTTGACTGACCTATCTGACTGTTTTTTTGACATTCCTTTAGCGCAGTTAGATGCGGCTTATAACACGGGGCGTCTTATAGGTGGACAAAGTTTTGAAATATGCCGTTCATTGAAGGCGCGGCTTATAACCCAGGGCGCCTTATGGTGCGGAAAATACGGTATATATATATATATATATATATATATATATATATATATATATATATATATATATATATATATATATATATATATATATATATATATATATATAATGTGTGTATATATATATATATATATATATATATATATGTGTGTGTATGTATATATATATATATATATATATATATATATATATATATATATATATGTGTGTGTATGTATATATACATTGTCTTTATAATCCGTTTTGTCATTTAACATCAATTAACATTGATGTTCATCAACATTTAACATTGTCACGTTATCGATGGGAAAATGAATTTTTAGACAATATGATTTGCCTGAGCGGCTAGAAGACACCGAGAGTAACAAGCGGTAGAAAATGGATTAGAAAGGAAAGATTTAAAAAAAACAAAAAACTTTTTTTAACTTGGGACTTCCCGTGGGCCGGATTTTGGATGCTGGGGGGCCGGATCCGGCCCGCGGGACGTAGTTTGCGGACCCCTTGTATAAAGGCTCAGATGGGACAAAATTAAGTACAAATTAAATCTTTGAAAATGTACTTAAATATGCACTTAATTAATTATACTTGGAATTAAATACATACATGTGTTAATAAATGTTTTATTAATTTATTTAATGTACAATTACATTTAAACATTTAGGTAAATATTTCAATATTTAAATGTTATTTTTGTGAATGAATTATTGATTTAATTGACTGTTTCATGATTTAAAGTAATGGTTTATTCTATAGGCTGGAACTTTGGAAGCCTTTTAAAACATGGCGGCTAACGAGGTAATACTCTTGGGATGTGTTATATATTGTATATATTATATAAAAATATAATAATAAAATATATCAGTGTATAATAAATACTGTATGTATAATATGTAAATATTTCATGTGTTATATATTTTTTTGCTAATATGGTACAATTTTAGTCTATTTTATACCTGCATTATCCTTTCCATCCTTACACTTTCCATCTTTTGTAACTGAGCTACTGTGTGGAACAATTTCCCTTGGGGATCAATAAAGTTTGTTGAAGTCTAAGTCTTACTTTTTGGGGATTTTGTGGTTGATATTTTAGACTCTGCGGAGTATGTAGAAGTAAGACCTGCTGACCCGGACAGAGCGTGTAGCAATTAAAGTACAGGAATGTATTGACGTTGTCAGAGGTATTTCCACACTTTCGGACCCAAAATATTGACCATCACTGCTCCGCTTCTCTGGTGGAAATTCCACAGACAAATGGAAGTGGCGGGTAACCAATCAAGCGTGTAAATCAGATGTATCAAACATATGGCCTGCGGCCAGATAAAAATTAGCATATTTTTTTAATGAAAGAAACTACCTGTTGTGTATGTGTCCACTAGATGTCACAATAGCAATTCTGTTAGGCAAGCAAACGGTTCATACCAAGGCCAAGCAAGAGGTGCACAGCAAAGTGTGGCTGGGGCTCTTCTCCCTCGACCCAAACAATCCGTAAAACGGCAGGTTTTAAACACATTATTTGGCAACCTCATTGGCCCAAAATGTCTCTGTCAAAAATGAGAAAAGTCAAGCGCAGAATGGAACTCAACCCTCTTGTTCTACCTCCGTTTATCATGGTTTGTTGAGTTAGCACAAAGAAAACAACCTGAAGTTGTCTTTATTTTTAAGTTATCATGCCATGATTTTACCAGTCTGGCCCACTTGGGAATATATTTTCCTTTGTGTGGCCCCTGAGTTTAAATGAGTTTGACACTCCTGGTGTAAATGATCAAAGAAAATGAATAAATAATTTTAAGTGTTAATAATTTTGGTAACACTTTAGTATGGGGAACTTATTCACCAATTAGTTGCTTATTAAAGTAATGGTCGTGAGTTCAAACCCCAGCCGAGTCATACCAAAGACTATAAAAATGGGACCCATTACCTCCCTGCTTGGCACTCAGCATCAAGGGTTGGAATTGGGGGTTAAAACACCAAAAATGATTCCCGGGCGCGGCCACCGCTGCTGCCCACTGCTCCCCTCACCTCCCAGGGAGTGATCAAGGGTGATGGGTCAAATGCAGAGAATAATTTCACCACACCTAGTGTGTGTGTGACAATCATTGGTGCTTTAACAAATACTTAATTTAGAGTTATTTGGACACTATGGGAACTTGTAAGGGTTACTAATAAGCAATCATTCTGAGGTTATTGAGGGAAGACTCTTCGTTAATGGCTTACTGGATGTATAATAAGGCCATGCGGAATAAGGCATTAATACGTACTTAAGAATGACTAATTAAGAGCCAATATGTTACTAATTTGCATGTCAATAAGCAACTAATTAATGGTGAATATGTTCCCCATACTAAAGTGTTACCATAATTTTATATTATAATAAATTAATGACTTATTTATTAACACATGTATATATTTAATTTTAATATAATTATAAAGCTCGGTTGGTAGAGTGGCCGTGCCAGCAACTTGCGGGTTCCAAGGTTTGATCCCCACTTCCGCCATCCTATTTACTGCCGTTGTGTCCTTGGGCAAGACACTTTACCCACCTGCTCCCAGTGCCACCCACACTGGTTTAAATGTAACTTAGATATTGGGTTTCACTATAAAAGCGCTTTGAGTCACTAGAGAAAAGCGCTATATGAATTTAATTCACTTCACTTCACTAATTACCAATACCTTTAAGTTAGAGATGTCCGATAATGGCTTTTTTGCCGATATCCGATATCCCGGTATTGTCCAACTCTTAATTACCGATTCCGATATCAACCGATACCGATATGTACAGTCGTGGAATTAACACATTATTATGCCTAATTTTGTTGTGATGCCCCCGCTGGATGCATTAAACAATGTAACAATGTTTTCCAAAATAAATCAACTCAAGTTATGGAAAAAAAAAATGCCAACATGGCACTGCCATATTTATTATTGAAGTCACAAAGTGCATTATTTTTTTTAACATGCCTCAAAACAGCAGCTTGGGATTCGGGACATGCTCTCCCTGAGAGAGCATGAGGAGGTTGAGGTGGGCGGGGTTGGGGGGTGGGGGTAGGCGGTAGCGGCGGGTGTATATTTTAGCGTCCCGGAAGAGTTAGTGCTGCAAGGGGTTCTGGGTATTTGTTCTGTTGTGTTTATGTTGTGTTACGGTGCGGATGTTCTCCCGAAATGTGTTTGTCATTCTTGTTTGGTGTGGGTTCACAGTGTGGCGCATATTTGTAACAGTGTTAAAGTTGTTTATATGGCCACCCTCAGTGTGACCTGTATGGCTGTTGACCAAGATTTTTTGCATTCACTTGTGTGTGTCTGAAAAGCCGTAAGGTATTATGTAATTGGGCCGGCACGCAAAGGCAGTGCCTTTGCGGGCCTATACCTGGGGCGGTATAGCTCGGTTGGTAGAGCGGCCGTGTCAGCAACTTGAGGGTTGCAGGTTCGATCCCCGCTTCCGCCATCCTAGTCACTGCCGTTGTGTCCTTGGGCAAGACACTTTACCCACCTGCTCCCAGTGCCACCCACACTGGTTTAAAATGTAACTTAGATATTGGGTTTCCACAATGTAAAGCGCTTTGAGTCACTTGAGAAAAAGCGCTATATAAATGTAATTCACTTCACTTCACTTTAAGGTTTATTGGCGCTCTGTACTTCTCCCTACGTCCGTGTACCGCTCCGTACAGCGGTGTTTTAAAAAGTCATAAATTTTAATTTTTGAAACCGATACCGATAATTTCCGATATTACATTTTAAAGCATTTATCGGCCGATAATATCGGTAGTCCGATATTATCGGACAACTCTACTTTATGTATTTAAAGATGCATTTACGTATTCATTTTTTTTCCAATTTCATCCTCCACATTGTACTGTGGTTGTAACGACACTCTGCATTCACAGGCAGTCCCATTATAATGTGTTTTATGAGCAAGGGTGAACAGGCATAGCGCCAAATCTGTGTGTGTTTCAGCCGTGACAAACGAATGGATGCCTTCTGTGTTTTAAGCTTAATACACGATCAAATTGAACTGCCAATCTCCAAAATAATAGTAAAAAAAAACAAAAAACATTGAGGTTTTTCATGATTTAAAGTGAAATGGCCGGTGTCCAGAGTCCATAACCTTGCTCGTAACGCCGAGCCATTCCTCACCTTTCTCCATTTTGCCAACTCACTGCGTCACATTCACCAGCGTCGGTTAGATTGCATACATTTTTGCGCACAAATCCATCCCCCCGGCGTGTGCCACAGGTGAACCGGATCCACTTGTAATTTCGTGCACAGTGAGTCATCCTTATTTATGACACAAGTCTCCTTCCATATAAGCGCCCTCCCTGCATCGTCTGTCACTGTCACCCTGTTTATTTGAGTCATTTTAAAGGGTAGTAACCGGGGAAAGGAAGGAGCCAGTCACATTGATAAGTTCTCCAAGGTAATCCGAGCTGTTAAATGGGTCTGCGTAGTTAAAAGTGCAGACTTCGATTAGCCCTGTGGGTGCTCTGATTGGGAGCCAAACTGCCGCTGTGCTCGGCTCAGCACATTTAGCAGCGTTTCCTTCAAGAGCTCTCGCCTCGTAGCTCATCCCGTCGAAACAACCTACGGCTCAATAGTGACTCCCCACGCCGCCATTCACCTTCTGTCACCCTGACACCGCATAATGCACACGCTCTGTGGCCACGGGGGATAAGCAGGGCAAATATAAAAAGGCCATTCATGTCCCAAATGTGTCTTTAGGGGAGAAAAGCTTTTCCTTTGCAAGCGGTGTTGCAGAGTAACTCCCGCCGGGGTAACATGATGCAGAGTGAGTGGTGGTAAGTTCTTCGTGGTGGGCGAGGAGACGGTTGGAAGCCGCTGCAAGTTTTCCCAAGTCTGGCACAACTAATGCACAACTGGGAGTATTTTTATTTTTTTACTGCGTGTGTGCACACTGAGTTTTCTTTCCTACAATAGTATGCAGAAAAGTTGCGAGAATAAACATTTTGCAGTGCCTTTGAGTGAAATGCTCTCCAACAGGGGTGTCAAACTCAAATACAGAGTGGCCCAAAATTTAAAACTGAACAAAGCCACGGGCCAAGGTTTCACAAATTAACCTTTTAATATGGACCCAAACAAGTTTTGCATTAAATATTGAACAAGCAAGGCTTATATAACTTTATAGTGACATGCAAAATTGAGTTTCAAATAATAATAATACAATTTAAAAATATCAATGGTATATCAAATACAATTTAAATAAAAAATGAATGCCTCTTTTCTATTTGCGGCCGTCTGAGGTACATATCAACATTAACTTTTTCCACAGGCTTATACATTTGAAAATACCGGTAAAATAATGAATAGAACAACCATTCAGGACTTTAAACTACTCAGTTTGCAACACAGTCTCTGCTGGGCCACAACATTAGGTACACCTGCAAACTGCAGCACGGATTTCATATTTCATCCATTCACAACTCCTCCAACACGAACATTATTGTTTTTGCACTTTTGGCTTCTTATTAAATAACTTTTTCAAATACATTCAATCTTGCACGTGGAAACTTTAAGTGTGGGATTTAGTTGATATAACACTCCCGTCAGGGGGTGCATTCTACGCTGGGGGTTGCATTATCCGGCACAACACCGGAGTGTCCTTTTGTGGGATTTTACCGATTTGTTCCATTCCTTTAGTGTTGTCCCGATACCACTATTTTGGTACCGGTACCAAAATTATTTTGACACTTTTCGGTACTTTTCGAAATAAAAGGGACCACAAAAAATGGCATTATTGGCTTTATTTAAAAAAAATAAAAAACATCTTACGGTACATCAAACATATGTTTCTTATGCTCTCTGCAGCATTTTTAAAAAAGGATTGACAATGGAAAAAGATGGGGGGAAAACCCAAAAAAAAATTTTTTAGTTTTGGTATGTTTTTTGTTTGAGGACAAACATGACACAAACCTTCCCAATTGTCAGAAAGCCCACTGTTTAATACTGTTGTGTGTATGCTTCACTGATGACAGTATTTGTTGAACATCGTTTTGTCCTACTAATTTTGGCGGTTCTTGAACTCACCATAGTGTGGACTGTGATGCAACAGTTTGTTTTACATGTAAAATATTCCACTCCTTCTTTGTCTCATTTTGTCCACCAAAAGTTTAATGCTGTGCGTGAATGCACAAAGGTGCGCTTTGTTGATTTTATTGACTTGTTGGAGTGCTAATCAGGCTATTTAGGCTACCTGTATGTACATATTGCATCATTATATATATATTGCATCATTATATATATATTATCTTTACTTTTATCCTCTTTATATATAATTTAATTTTGCATTTCTCATGACACATTATCTGTGTCATGATCCGTGGTCCGGATCATGTTTTCGTTATGTTCTGTTAGTTTAACTCCATAGTTCCTGTTTTTTGTGCACTCTTGTTTTGGTTGCCATGGTTGCGTATGATTTTCACCTGCCGCTTATGTTCGGACGCTCACCTGGCTCTAATCAAGAAACTATTTAAACCGCCTTTGCCAGCCAGTCGGCCTGGCGTCATTGCTCGTTTCATGTCTGATTCCATAGTTATGCTAGTTGCTTGTTTCATGCAATACCATAGTTCATGCCTTGCCAAGTAAGTCTTAGTTGTTTCATGCCACAGTTTGATAAAGTTCTCTATGTCCATAGTTCTTGCTAAGTGTTAGCGTCTATGTTTCCTGCGTTAAGTTGTTTGTTCTTTAGCCTCTCGTGTGAACGGCACACTTTCCTTTTGTTTTGGTTCCTGTCTTTTGTGATGTGTAGGATTCATTGATTAATAAATATGTTCCTACCTTCAAGTCCTGTCCGGAATAGTCCGTTTGCATCCTGGGAGAACAAACCTCGCAGTAAGCTGCGAAAATCACGTTGTGACAATCTGGATGTAATATTGGCTGCATTTCTGATAGTTGTATGTGTGCCATCTTGTTCCAGACCACAGCAAACGTTACCTAGCTTGCCAAAGATTGTAACAAATCTATTAAAAGAAGACAGCCTGCCGTTTCCTTTAACTTGGACACACACATCTATACCTTTTGTCCATTAAAAGCCAGTCATTTCCAGGAGTTCTCGCCTTCTGAGTAGCCCCTGATTTACTAATGGTTTCTATGGTTGTAAAAATATGTAGAATAAATATTACATTTCAACATTTCTGTCAACGAAGATTTGCTTCAGCCTGCAACACATAGTCATTTTGATAGTAGGCTAATATGGACACTAACATCATGTGTTGTCTTTATTATAACACGTATACATGACTTTTAATTTTTTGCGGCTCCAGACAGATTAGTTTTTTGTATTTTTGGTCCGATATGGCTCTTTCAACGTTTTGGGTTGCCGACCCCTGGTCTACATATTAGCTAATAGTGAGCAGAGATGAGTAGTCATTTGCTACATTTACTCTATTATGTTTACCTAAGTAACTTTTTGGATACGTTGTACTTGTTAGAGGGGGTTTTTTGTCGATTTATTGTGAAGTGAAGTGCTTTTCCTCTAGAGACTCAAAGCGCTTTACATTGTGAAACCCATTATCTCCATGTTTTTTAAGCTATGTTTAAACCAGTGTGGGTGGCACTGGGAGCGTGGCGGGTAAAGTGTCTTGCCCAAGGACACGACAACATTGACTAGGATGATGGAGGCTGGAATCAAACCTGGAACCTTCAAGTTACTGGCACGGCCGCTGTACCGTCCGGGCCACGCCACCCTTATTGGTAAGGGCACATCATCTCATGTCGCCTCATTTCTCTGAAAGGCAAAATATGATTCCGCTTATTGATCTCGGCATGAATGTGTTGCCTGGTGACGAAAGATGAGGTGTGCTCTGCTTTTATGGGATCTGATTAACCTCCTGCTGGGATTGGACGCTCTGCTCTGCCACTGATCTTTGGCCGTGTCAGGGTGCGTTTGATAGGCTCTTAGAGTGATTAGTGTCTCTGTGTGATTTTATTTGTGTGGAGGACAAACCAGAATATACTGCTCACCACTGATTAATGCTTTGGAAAATCAGGTCCTTGGATTTAAGTTGAAGTTATATGTAGTATTTACGCTCTGGGAAGCTACTCAGGATTGTTTGGTTAAATTAGTTCAAATATGGCCTGGATGTCAGTGGTTTAAGTGATGTTGATGTCTCCATTTTTTCCAAGTGTCTTAAAAGATTTTGAAACTTCCTAACTTTGCCGATATAATTTGTTTTATATTTGATCAGTCGTTGACAATTGTCCATATCCCAGGCTTGTGATATTCTTATATATTGCATGACAATGTTGCCACAAAGGCAGTGATTCTCAAACTGTGGTACGTATGCACAGTTTCATCTAGTGCAGGGGTGTCAAACGTACGGCTCACGTGGCCGGATCAGGCCCGCAAACAGGTTTTATCCGGCCCACGGGATGAGTTTGCTAAGTATAAAAATGAGCTGAAATTTTTGAATGAAAGAAATTGCTGTTCTAAATGTTTCCACTAGACGTCGCAATAGCAATTTTTTGTATCTTTGTAGATGATGCTACATATGTAAAAAAAAAACCACAAAAAAACACATGATGTTAGTGCACCAGTTGAGGAAAATGAGCAAATTACATTAATAACATCCTTTAAAGACCTATTGAAATGCGATTTTCTTATTTATACGGGGATAGCAGGTCCATTCTATGTGTCATACTTGATCATTTCGCGATATTGCCATATTTTTGCTGAAAGGATTTAGTAGAGAACATCGACGATAAAGTTCGCAACTTTTGGTCGCTGATAAAAATGCCTTGCCTGTACCGGAAGTAGCAGACAATATGCGCGTGACGTCACAGGTTTTGGAGCTCCTCACATCTGCACATTGTTTACAATCATGGCCACCAGCAGCGAGAGCGATTCGGACTGAGAAAGCGACAATGTCCCCATTAATTTGAGCGAGGATGAAAGATTTGTGAATGAGGAAAGTGAGAGTGAAGGACTGGAGGGAAGTGGGAGCGATTCAGATAGGGAAGATGCTGTGAGAGGCGGGTGGGACCTGATATTCAGCTGGGAATGACTAAAACAGTAAATAAACACAAGACATATATATACTCTATTAGCCACAACACGACCAGGCTTATATTTAATATGCCACAAATTAATCCCGCATAACAAACACCTCCCCCCTCCCGTCCATATAACCCGCCAATACAACTCAAACACCTGCACAACACACTCAATCCCACAGCCCAAAGTACCGTTCACCTCCCCAAAGTTCATACAGCACATATATTTCCCCAAAGTCCCCAAAGTTACGTACGTGACATGCACATAGCGGCACGCACGTACGGACAAGCGATCAAATGTTTGGAAGCCGCAGCTGCATGCGTACTCACGGTACCGCGTCTGCGCATCCGACTCAAAGTCCTCCTGGTAAGAGTCTCTGTTGTCCCAGTTCTCCACAGGCCAATGGTAAAGCTTGACTGTCATCTTTCGGGAATGTAAACAATGAAACACCGGCTGTGTTATCCAGCACAACAGTCAAGGGGTGCATTCTACGGCGGGGGTGCGTTATCCGGCACAACACCTGCCGCAATACACCGCTTCCCACCTACAGATTTTTTCTTTTCTGTCTCCATTGTTCATTGAACAAATTGCAAAAGATTCACCAACACAGATGTCCAGAATACTGTGGAATTTTGCGATGAAAACAGACGATTTATGTCCTCTACAATCCGTGAGGTCACGCGCAGGCGTCATCATACCGAGATGTTTTCAGCAGGATATTTCGCGCAAAATTTAAAATTGCACTTTAGTAAGCTAACCCGGCCGTATTGGCATGTGTTGCAATGTTAAGATTTCATCATTGATATATAAACTGTCAGACTGCGTGGTCGGTAGTAGTGGGTTTCAGTAGGCCTTTAAACAGATTTTGACATTATTGTTTTTATCTTGATAGATTGAAAATGAACACCAATGATGACTGATGAACATTATCACATCATTTATTCAGAATGTATAAATAACGATAAATAAAGGTAGAATACCTTTTATTTCACTAAACCCATGTGAATGAAGTCCATACTTAGTCAACAGCCATACATGTCACACTAAGGGTGGCCGTATGAACAACGCCAACACTGTCATAAACTTGTGCCATATTGTGAAACCATTCTAAACAACCGCAACATGTAAGTGTAAAAAAAACCCAACAACATTATGATTTGTACATTTTCAGAATGTGCTTGTTTTATTTCTAAACACATTTTTATTTTGAAGTTATAGTGCCGTGGCACTAACTAGGAGTAGATTTTTCACAATGTGGCCCCCGATCTAAAATGAGTTTGACACCCCTGATCTAGTGGTACGCTAAATAATCACTTAATAATTTTTTTTAACACAATGTTTAAACTGTGTAATGTTACACTGGCCATCAATTGTAAATATACATGTTAAAAAATAAACATCTGCCTTGTTTTTAATGCATACTTAGGCCTACTAATGTACTGCATTGTTGGTCATTATGTTGGTACTTGGAGAGCCAAGTGTTTTCTGTCATAAACATGTGCCATATAGTGAAACCATACTAAACAACAATGACAAACACATTTTGGGAGAATATTTGCACCGCAACACAACATAAACACTACAGAACACATTCCCAGAATTCCCTGCAGCACCAACTCTTCCAGGACACTACAATATAAACAAACACCATTGGTGGATCTACACCTAACATCCACTGTAATGATACCAAGTACAGGAGCATATCTAGTCGATACTACTATGATTGCATCAATATTGTTTAGCATCACAAAATCTTCTTTCGTTTAAAAAAAAAATCATATTAAGTTTATAAACTCAGGAAATACGTCTCTGGACACATGTGGACTTTGAATATGACCAATGTATGATCCTGTAACGACTTGGTATCGGATTGATACCCAAATTTGTGATATAACCCAAACTAATGTCAAGTATCAAACAAAAGAAGAATAAGTGATTATTACATTTTAACAGAAGTGTAGATAGAATATGTTGAAACAGTAAGTAAGCAGATATTAACAGTAAATGAACAATTCGATAAATAATTCATTTTCTACCACTTGTCCTTAATAATGTTGACAAAATAATAGAATGGAAAATGACACAATATGTTACTGTTTGATTACTTACTATTAGAAGACAAGTTGTCTTGTATGTTCACTATTTTATTTAAGGACAAACTTGCAATAAGAAACAAATGTTTAATGTATTGTAAATTTGTTTGTTAAAATAAAGCCAATAATGCAATTTTTTGTGGTGCCCTTTATTTAGAAAAGTACCGAAAAGTATCGGAATAATTTTGCTACCGGTACCGATACCAACATTTTGGTATCTGTACCAACACTAGTGCATATAGTATCTGAAACAATGTCATGCATGACAGCATTAGTTTTTTTGCACAACTTTAGATGCGGTTTTTCTGTAAAATATGGTCACAAACCGAATTGAACGCCTACCAATGTGTTTGGCTTTAGAGATTACACTGTATAAAGACAGGCCAAAATCTGGTCGGTGAAAGACATTAGTATGGCCTGTAAACTCCTTGTAGTTTTGTATTGACATTATAGAAAAAAAAAATCACAATTTTGAAGAATATACCCTGAAATGGACAAGCGGTAGAAAACTGGATGGATGTATGGATTTTTAGAAATATGCTTTTTAGGCCATCCCGTGTTTCTTTGCTGCATGTACACATCATACTTTAGGAGTAGTGTTGGGCATTTGGCATCGGTGAGAACGATCTCTTTCGTTCCAAATTTCCATAAATTGTCCACATTGTTAAATGTCGATTCCCATTTTCGATCCTCTTCTCGCCTAAGCAGCTACTTGTCTAACTCCTTATAGAGTCCCCAGAGTCAATAATCCCCCATTGCGGGAAATTAACTGTATTTCTTACACTGGAGGACGAGGCTGAACACGTTACACACAGCGGAAAAGCAAACAGGAAAAGCAAGCTAATTGCCAAGCTAACCGCTAAGCGAGCAACCAAACTAGTTTGAAACAACCCAATGAATAAGGGCTTAGTAAAGTTTAAGAAGTGTACATAGAAGCGCCTTACAGCAGAAAGTAAGCAGCTATTAACAGGAAATGAACGAGTACATCAATAAGAGCCAAGAGCGGGGTTCGGCAACGCGCGGCTTTCGAGACACAAGCGGCTCTTTAGCGCCGCCCTAGTGTATCAAAATGAAAAAAAGATGAGGAAACAAATATATTTTTTGTTTTAATATGGTTTCTGTAGGAGGACAAACATGAAACAAACCTTCCTACTTATTAGAAATCCCAATGTTTACATTAAACATGCTTCACACATTTTCTCCTAATTTCGGAAGTCCTTGAACGCAACGTAGTTTGTTTCCATGTACAACTTTCCTTGATGCTGCCACAGAAAGGCGTGTTTTATGCCACTCCTTCTTTGTCTCTATTTGTCCATCAAACGTCTTATGCTGTGCGTGAATGCACAAAGGTGAGCTTTGGTGATGTTATTGAGTTGTGTGGAGTGCTAATCAGTCATATTTGGTCAAGCATGACTGCAAGTTAATCAATGCTAACATGCTATTTATGCTAGCTGTATGTACATAATGCATTATTATGCCTCATAGTTTAGGTATATATGATGTCATTTTATTTGTAGTGTCCGTTTCCTTCAACTTGAACACACACATCTTTGCCTTTGGCCATTCTAAGCCAGTAATTTCCAGGAGTTATCACACCCTCTGAAAAGCCTCTGTTTTAGTAATGTTTTCCAATGTTGTAAAAATGTGTAGAATAAATATTACATTTCAACATTTCTGTCAACGAAGATTTGCATCAGCCTGCAACACTGTCATTTTGATAGTAGTCTAATACAACTAATATAGACACTTACATCATGTGTTGCCTTCATTTTAACACTGATATTAGCCTTTACATTTTTTGCGTCTCCAGACATATTTAGGGACCGCAATGTCTCTTTGGGACAAAGGACCCTATTGTATTTTGTGTGTTTTATTATTAGTATTCCGCCGCCTCTTTGAGCTGTAATTTGACCCCCTTAACAAGCTTCAAAACTCACCATATTTGACACACACATCAGGACTTGCGAAAATTGCCATCTAATAAAAAAAAACCCCAAACCCCAAAACTCAAAATTGAGCTCTAGCACCCACTAGGAAAAAACACAGACACATTTGCTTGTAACTTCCGATAGGAATGTCATAGAGACATAAAACAAAAACCTCTATGTAGGTCTGACTTAGACCTAGATTTCATACATTGACATCCTTCAGCAAAAATCAACAGGAAGTTGGCAATTCCCCCTTCAATACAACATTTTAGTAAAAACAGTCACTTTTGCCTCTTTGAGCTGTATTTTGACCCCTTTAACATGCTTCACCAAACTCACCAAACTGGACACACACATCAGGGCTGGCAAAAATTGCGATCTAATAAAAAACCCCCAAACCCCAAAACTCAAAATTGAGCTCTAGCACCCCCTAGGAAAAAACACAGACACATTTGCTTGTAACTTCCGATAGGAATGTCATAGAGACATAAAACAAAAACCTCTATGTAGGTCTGACTTAGACCTAGATTTCATACATTGACATCCTTCAGCAAAAATCAACAAGAAGTTGGCAATTCCCCCTTCAATACAACATTTTAGTAAAAACAGTCACTTTTGCCTCTTTGAGCTGTATTTTGACCCCTTTAACATGCTTCACCAAACTCACCAAACTGGACACACACATCAGGGCTGGCAAAAATTGCGATCTAATAAAAAAACCCAACCCCAAAACTCAAAATTGCGCTCTAGCGCTCCCTAGAAAGAAAACACAGACACAACTGCTCCTAGGAAGAAAACTCAGACGAAACTGCATGTAACTTCCAGTACGAATGTCTTAGAGACATGAAACAAAAACCTTTATGTAGGTCTCACTTAGACCTACATTTCATATATAGACAACTCCCAGCAAAAATCAACAGGAAGTTTGCAATTTCCCCTTCAAAACAAAAGTTTTGTAAAAACCGGTCACCTTTTTTCAAACATTATCTCCTCTGAGCGCGTTTGTCGTGTCGGCTTCAAACTAGCACAGGAGAGAGATTGAACCCTTGTGATTAAAAGTTGACCAAATAATTTTAATTACTGCTCCGGTCTAGATTTTATGTGCCGTCAAAGTCGGTCCCGTCCATCGCTGCTTGCAGCTTTAATTTTTTTGGGGTATTTTTGGTCCGATATGGCTCTTTCAACATTTTGGGTTGCCGACCCCTGGCCTAGAGAGAGGATAATGTAACAACAACTGTTGTTTTTTTAGCAACCATTGCAGAGCACACTTAAAGGGAAGATGAATCAATCCATACATTGATAGTGTTGATACCAAGGCTAGTATCAGTATATGATCGATTCAAGACTGGTTAGAGCCATCCATCCATCCATCTTTTTTCTACCGCGTGTTCCTCTTGGGTTCCCGGGGGGGCTGGAGCCTATCCCAGCTCTACTCGGGCAGAAGGCAGGGTAAGTGATTTGAGAGATATTTTTATTTTCCCAAAATTATATTTCGTTGTTGTCATTTTAGTTCATGTTTACAAACTCAGGGTAACAAAAGGACTTGGAGGGTAAAAAAACAAATGGTTTCAATGAGTAATAGATGTTTGTTTTTGCTTTTGTTTAGTAATTGTGGTCTATTGACTTTGTTTTGATCAAACAAACAAATGTATATAATACAAGAAAATAGGGAACTATTTTGAATATTGTGTTGATATTGTTACACTCACCATAATACAAATAAAAATAAAAATACAATTGATACATGTGATTGAAATCGGCTGATTTTACTCATGGAGGATTGGTGAAATCCTGTTTGGAACATCCCTCTTTTTATCACATAAACCACAGGATATTTGTAAATTATTATTTATGAAGTTTTTAAAAATAAAGCAAAACTTTTGTGAAAGTGTACCTCTGTGGAAAGAAACCACATAACATGTATATTCAAGTTCAAAAGATTGATATTATTAATGTAGTTGAGAAAATCTTCAAGAGAAATTCACAGTAAACTTATGCCCCTGCCTCCTAAATGAATCGTATGCGGGAATCGGAACCAGAATCAAAATGAGGAATCGGAACTGGAATCGGAACCGGAATCGGAACCGGAATCGTCAAAATCTAAATCTAAATCTAAATCTAAAAATGCAAACGATGCCTAAGGTTAATCAGAAGCCAAAAGGATTTTTGGCAACATGTAACCTGTTTAAAAAAGGTTTTGATATAATTTGTATAGCACATAATATACATAATGTTGGATATAGAGAACATACAAATCCTTTATTTATTGAATCAAAGATACTGAAATTCCACAAATAGTGAATTTGCAAACAGCTAAAATTATACACAAAGCAAACTATAACCTGCTACCCAAGAATATACAACAATTCTTCTCAAAAAAAGAGGAGAAATATAATCTTAGAGAAAAATGTAATTTAAAACATTTGTAAGCATGTACAACACTTAAGACCTTCAGTATATCAGTATGTGGAATTAACTTATGGAATGGATTAAGCAAAGAAATCAAACAATGTACTAATATTATCCACTCCAAGAAACTCTTCAAACTTAAAGTGTTTACAAAGCACAAAGAAGAAGAACCATGATTAACATTCTTAATGTATTTCATCCATCCATTCATTCATTCTCAGAATAATCTTACTCATCTCATCATATGAAATATAACTTACTTCACCAATTATTTATTTATTTATTTTTATTGTGATTACTTATGGAGTATATTGTGAATAAATTGAGAACAGGAAGTGAACAAAAGTTTTAGCAACTGTTATGTAAAAGAAAAGTGGTAGGATTAAATAAGCTCTGCTTCTTCCTACTCCTTTTTGAACATGTTGAAAAGAGAAACTGGAATTTGTGATGTATCATGTTTGATGCTTGCATGTTCGAAATAAACTCAAACTCAATATATTGCGACATTCGGTTTGAATCGAATCTTCACCCAGTGAACCAAATTGAATTGTGAGTTTTTGTAAGATTCACATCCCTATGACATAAACAAAAATAACAATAACAGTGAAGTCCAATCCTCCTCCGTCCATTGATTCCTGAAAATGAGGCGATTTAAGTACCAGGACCTAAACAATTAAGCTACTAAATAATACAACCTTTTTTTTAATTGCTCCTGTTGTTGGTTTTATCTCTCGAAACGCTGATAAGAAAAAATACGATATCAGACTTGAAACTTGTCCAACCACGTCTGATTATAGAAATCACTAACCGCCTCTGACTCGCAAGCAGTGTGCAATGAACCATTCCGCCATGGCCGCTTTGTCCCGACACGAAAACAAGTCCTAATTGTCGAGTGATCCTCGAGACGTGAGCGATGTACACGTCATCTGTTATGTTTCACACATTAAATCTTCATGCTGCCCAATTCTAACATCTTCTTTTATTCCCCTGCTCGCCTCCGTGCTCTTACCTATATCACGTAGCTGGGCTTATCAAATCTGTTTAGTGAACGCGTCGAAGAAAGTTGTGCCAACTTTAAATTTTTGTTGAGAGAGTTTTTGTAAGATGCACACATGGTGGAGGATAACAAGGAGGGGCCTGGCAAGATGAAGGGATTATACCTTGTATAGTCTCCAGGGAAGGGAACAGGTGACTGGATTTAAAGCCAAACAACGTTCTTTTGAGGAGGCGCTTGATTTTAATATTAGAGTTGATTAAAAATCCAGGACTGTAATTTCACAACACATTTTTCTTAAAGGATATTATATGAAGTGCATTTTTTCAAACATTTATTAACTCTATAGGCAATGATTTAGAAAACAACATTTGAATGACCAATCAAGTATGTTGATAAATTACCCACTGCATAATACAACTCAAATAAAGTAAAACTTCTCAACTTTTTCATGCAGCAGGCTAAAAAACATATCTGGATTCTTGTAGTTTCTGTGTTGATATGTCCTGTTTTTACCTTTTCTACTTTCTGGTTGTTAATTATTGCTCATTTTTATTGTAGTCATTTGCCATTTTCCTTTTGGCTACATTGCATTTACAGTTACATCAATGTGTGTATGTAATTGATGGTTGTACTTACATGAATGTGATTGGTAGATAATGAGAACGTGTTGTGTTGTTGGTGTAAAGAGTGACAGAGAAATGTGTATGCAAAAAATCAAGTATGTATATATATATGTATGTGTGTGTGTGTGTGTATGTATGTATATATATATATATATATATACATGTATGTATGTATGTATATCCATCTATCTATCTAGCTCTATGTGTATGTGTGTGTGTGTATATATATATATATATATATATATATATATATATATATATATATATATATATATATATATATATATATATATATATATATATATAGCCAAAAGTATTTGGCCATCTGCCTTTACTCACATACTATATGAACTTAAACTGCCATCCCATGAAATTGTCCAAAATGTTTTGGTATCCTGGAGCATTAAAATTTCCTTTCACTGGAACTAAGGGGCCAAGCCCAACTCCTGAAAAACAACCCCACACCATAATTCCTCCTCCACCAAATTTCCCACTTGGCTCAGCGAACTACAAACCCTGTTTCTATATGAGTGGGAAATTGTGTTAGATGTAAATATAAACGGAATACAATGATTTGAAAATCATTTTCAACCCATATTCAGTTGAATATGCTACAAAGACAACATATTTGATGTTCAAACTGATAAACTTTTTTTTTTTTGTTGCAAATAATCATTAACTTTAGAATTTGATGCCAGCAACACGTGACAAAGAAGTTGGGAAAGGTGGCAATAAATACTGATAAAGTTGAGGAATGCTCATCAAGCACTTATTTGGAACATCCCACAGGTGTGCAGGCTAATTAGGAACAGGTGGGTGCCATGATTGGGTATAAAAACAGCTTCCCAAAAAATGCTCAGTCTTTCACAAGAAAGGATGGGGCGAGGTACACCCCTTTGTCCACAACTGCGTGAGCAAATAGTCAAACAGTTTAAGAACAACGTTTCTCAAAGTGCAATTGCAAGAAATTTAGGGATTTCAACATCTGCGGTCCATAATATCATCAAAAGGTTCAGAGAATCTGGAGAAATCACTCCACGTAAGCGGCATGGCCGGAAACCAACATTGAATGACCGTGACCTTCGATCCCTCAGACGACACTGTATCAAAAACCGACATCAATCTCTAAAGGATATCACCATAAGGGCTCAGGAACACTTCAGAAAACCGTCGCTACATCTGTAAGTGCAAGTTAAAGCTCTACTATGCAAAGCGAAAGCCATTTATCAACAACATCCAGAAACGCCGCCGGCTTCTCTGGGCCCGAGATCATCTAAGGTGGACTCATGCAAAGTGGAAAAGTGTTCTATGGTCTGACGAGTCCACATTTCAAATTGTTTTTGTAAATATTTGACATCGTGTCATCCGGACCAAAGGGGAAGCGAACCATCCAGACTGTTATCGACGCAAAGTTCAAAAGCCAGCATCTGTGATGGTTTGGAGGTGCATTAGTGCCCAAGGCATGGGTAACTTACACATCTGTGAAGGCACCATTAATGCTGAAAGGTACATACAGGTTTTGGAACAACATATGCTGCCATCTAAGCGCTGTCTTTTTCATGGACGCCCCTGCTTATTTCAGCAAGACAATGCCAAGCCACATTCAGCACGTGTTACAACAGCGTGGCTTCGTAAAAAAAG
Organism: Nerophis lumbriciformis; assembly: GCF_033978685.3. Lineage (NCBI taxonomy): Eukaryota > Metazoa > Chordata > Actinopteri > Syngnathiformes > Syngnathidae > Nerophis > Nerophis lumbriciformis. The sequence goes on from NC_084579.2 coordinate 27,530,187, forward strand.
AGTGCGGGTACTTTCCTGGTCCGCCTGCAGTCCAAACCTGTCCCCCATCGAAAATGCGTGGCGCATTATGAAGCGTAAAATACGACAGCGGAGACCCCGGACTGTTGAACGACTGAAGCTCTACCTAAAACAAGAATGGGAAAGAATTCCACTTTCAAAGCTTCAACAATTAGTTTCCTCAGTTCCCAATCGTTTATTGAGTGTTGATAAAAGAAAAGGTGATGTAACACAGTGGTGAACATGCCCTTTCCCAACTACTTTGGCACCTGTTGCAGCCATGAAATTCTAAGTTAATTATTATTTGCAAAAAAAAAAAAAGTTTATGAGTTTGAACATCAAATATCTTGTCTTTGTAGTGCATTCAATTGAATATGGGTTGAAAAAGATTTGCAAATCATTGTATTCCGTTTATATTTACATCTAACACAATTTCCCAACTCATATGGAAACGGGGTTTGTACAATGATCTGGCGAGAGTCAGGTTAATATTTTGGGGCCCTTGTCAACTTTCCCCACCATACGGCGCCCGTGTACCAACTTTCAATACACATCTTAATGATATATTATTCGAATGGCTAAAATCAACATAATAACATCAAAAAATTAAACATTTCTTCTTAGTTGTTGTTTGTGAATTGTACGATATCGGGAATAACTTATTTTTTTACACGTTTTGCAGGAATATTTAAGGAATAATATGTCATTTTGACTGCAAGTTATTCAAATGACCTTTAAATATCGAATCCTTATGTGGAAATATGTTTTTTAAATATACAATTAGAAGTCATCCTGCATCTCGGAGCCTCTTGTATCAGTATAACACTACTAGTCCGTTTGCTTTATAATTTTGTTGGTGAATATTATTAGATTCTGGGAAATGTGGGATCTGATTCTCCTTTTAGTAAAGTCCACGGCTTACATTATATACCAAATTTTTCTGACTATAAGTCGCAGTTTTTTTCATAGTTTGGCCGGGGGTGCAACTTATACTCAGGAGCGACTTATGTGTGAAATTATTAACACATTACCGTAAAATATCAAATAATATTAGTTAGCTCATTCATGTAAGAGACTAGACGTATAAGATTTCATGGGATTTAGCGATTAGGAGTGACAGATTGTTTGGTAAACGTATAGCATGTTCTATATGTTATAGTTATTTGAATGACTCTTACCATAATATGTTACATTAACATACCAGGCACGTTCTCAGTTGGTTATTTATGCGTCATATAATGTACACTTATATTTTATTTTAAATTGTCTTTCAAATGTCTATTCTTGGTGTTGGGTTTTATCAAATAAATGTCCCCCAAAAATGCGACTTATACTCCAGTGCGACTTATATACCGTATTTTCCGCACTATAAGGCGCACCGGATTATTAGCCGCACCTTCTATGAATTACATATTTCATAATTTTGTCCACCAATAAGCCGCCCCGGACTATAAGCCGCGCCTACGCTGCGCTAAAGTGAATGTCAAAAAAACGCTGCGCTAAAGTGAATGTCAAAAAAACAGTCAGATAGTTCAGTCAAACTTTAATAATATATTGAAAACCAGCGTTCTAACAACTCTGTCCCAAAATGTACAAATGTGCAATCACAAACATAGTAAAATTCAAAATGGTGTAGAGCAATAGCAACATACCGGTAATGTTGCTCGAACGTTAATGTCACAACACACAAAATAAACATAGCGCTCACTTTCTGAAGTTATTCTTCATTCGTACCGGTAAATCCTTCGAATTCTTCGTCTTCGGTGTCCGAATTGAAAAGTTGCGCAAGCGTGGGTTCCAAAATGGCCGGCTCCGTCTCTTCGAAGTCATCGGATTCAGTGTCGCTGTTGTTGTGCAGCAGTTCTGTGAATCCTGCCTTCCGGAAAGCTCGGACCACAGTTGTGACAGAAATATCTGCCCAGGCATTTACAATCCACTGGCAGATGTTGGCGTATGTCGTCCGGCGTTGTCTGCCCGTCTTAGTGAAGGTGTGTTCGCCTTCGGTCATCCATTTTTCCCACGCCGTTCGCACTCGTGATTTGAATGCCCTGTTGACACCAATATCCAGCGGTTGGAGTTCTTTGGTTAATCCACCCGGAATGACGGCGAGTGTTGTATTTGTGTGCTTCACTTGTTTTTTGACACCATCTGTGATGTGGGCGCGCATAGAGTCGTATATCAACATGGACGGAGCAGCGTGAAAAAAGCCACCCGGCCTCTTCGCGTAAACTTCCCTTAACCACTCGCTCATCTTTTCTTCATCCATCCATCCCTTCGAGTTAGCTTTTATGATGACGCCGGCTGGAAAGGTCTCTTTTGGCAAGGTCTTCCTTTTGAATATCACCATGGGAGGAAGTTTCTGGCCATTAGCATGGCAAGCTAGAACCACAGTGAAGGACGACTTCTCATTCCCTGTGGTGCGAATATTCACCGTACGTGCTCCCGTTGTATCAACAGTGCGGTTCACAGGAATATCAAAAGTCAGTGGAACCTCGTCCATGTTGATAATGTTCTCTGGCCGGATCTTTTTTTCCGCTATCTTCTTTTTACAATATGCACGGAAAGTAGCCAGCTTTTCTTTAAAGTCGTTAGGCAGTTGCTGTGAAATAGTGGTCCGTGTGCGGATGGAGAGATTGCGTCTTTTCATAAACCGGAAACACCAAGAAGCACCACCTTTAAAATCATCCAGGTGAAGTTCGCTTGCTAGCGTTGTTGCCTTCATTCGAATAGTGATGGTGCTGACACTTCTGCTTGCTGCTCTCTGCTCAACAACCCACTGTTCCAGTTCGTCCTCCAACTGTTGCCATCGTGCTTTGTTCCCTCGAAAACTCTGTTTTGTCTTCTTACCTGGCGCAGGTCATCTTCTTGCTTCCTCCACCTACGCACCATTGATTCATTTATGTTATATTCTCTTGCTGCTGCTCTATTTCCGTGTTCTTCGGCATGACTTATTGCCTTAAGTTTAAATTCTGCGTTATAAGCGTGTCGTTTAGTAGGAGCCATTTTGTAGTCTGGTCTTTACAGATGTAAACACACAAAGGAAATGAAACGAAATATCCGCGCGCTTCTTTTTCTTCCGGGGGCGGGCGGTAGCGCTTCCTGTTCTATGGGGGCGGGTGCTTACCTTGGCGGTTGCTTGCGTAGAAGAAGAAGCACTTCCTGTTCTACCGGGAAAAAAGATGGCGGCTGTTTACCGAAGTTGCGAGATCGAAACTTTATGAAAATGAATCGTAATAAAGCGCACCGGGTTATAAGGCGCACTGTTAGCTTTTGAGAAAATTTGTGGTTTTTAGGTGCGCCTTATAGTGCGGAAAATACGGTATGTTTTTTCCTTCTTTATTATGCATTTTCGGCAGGTGCAACTTATACTCCGGTGCGACTTATACTCCGAAAAATACGGTACATATAACATCATGACGTGAAATGCTGAACACAACAGCTTTCAAACTGCACAGTTGAGACCGTTCTTGTGCTTGCTTTGTACAGTATGTGATCATCACCCACCTCTGCCTGCATCATGAGGTGCACTGTCAGTACCCAGCAATCCTCTCCTCACAAGAGTTTTACAGCCTAGATTTACAGCGGGGGGTTAACTTATCTCCACAAATCATTTCCGTTTTCATTTGCAGAAGCAGTCCGGCAGCATACATGATTTACAAGTACAGTAGCTGCTGACACGAAATCCAAGGATAACTCGCAACTGCAAATCACACAGGCTTTGCTCGTGGGTTATTTACAACAACACGCCGGTGTCATGGAAGGGACAAAATGTAGAGTTGCGAATTTTGACTCTTTTCCAGCTGTAAAGAGGTGTTTACTTTCATCTGTATAAGTAGGACAGTGTGTCACATACCCCTGGAGAAATGGAGTGACAGGGAAATTGTCTCCCAGCACCACAAGCATTCTACAACACCAACTACTGCAGACCTGTGCGCTCCCTTGACATCGAGTCCCATTTTGTCATTTTCAAATCAGTGGCGTCCAACTCTAAACAGACATCACTCATCATGTATTGTTTGACTGAAGGTCTTTTTTTTTATCAGCTGGCACTCACACCTGTCTGGGATGTACTGTGATACCGGGGTAGTCCGCAAGTAAGAGACAAACATGAATGCAAATTTAAAGGTTCCAAATGAGTTCAACTAAAATTGGTTTTATGACTCATGCTTATTATTTCCATGGCTTTGTCACTCGCGCCAGACTTGTATTACAGATGCATATTCCTTTATTGAATTTGAAGTCTGTAATTAGGTTCAGCTCTGTGCCTGTTTATCATTCTGAAAGCCAACACTGTTTTCAAAGCTGTGACTGCAATAAATTGAAGCTTTTCTTGCCCCTTCAATCTTAGCCTTGCCCTGTGTAATATGCCAGAAGAAAACGTTGCTTTATTATATCCAGAATTGCAAGTTTGAAACAAATACGGAAGGTGCAGATATTTACTCTCGAATGCATCCACAGAGCCATGTGGCTCATTTCCTGCAGAAGACAGTGAAAGGAGTCTTCAGGTCCTGTTTACACTAATCCCACCTAACCTTATCCGTGTCCACACACAACAATGCCACTGTTTAAGACCCCTTCCCCCCTCCGTCCGCCGGGGCAACGCGACCTAATAGTCACCTCCAGTGTTGCTTTGTGTGCAAGTTCTTAAATTTAACTTATCTGAACAATATCCAGTGTTGTGGTATTTCAATGAACTGGAATCCAGTGTGCTGTGGGGACCTATTGTAGTGAATCACACCTGAGCCATCATAAACTAATTAAATCTTTATTACACATGTAAACAATGTGATCAAGAACATTTGACAACAATCAATCTAGGGATCTAGATATCTGGTCAGGACACTCCTCACTGTTTTGCCTTTACCTTCATTGTCCATTCGTTTTTGATGACTTCATATACTCTGGACCTAGACGATGGCAGACAATAACTGATACAGTCTGCTTTGCCAGTCCAAAAACATTCGCCGTTTTCCGTAGTTAGTTTTCCCTCGACGGCCAGGTAATACAAAGCACACACTACCTTTTTTATCACATCCACGGGAGCTCGCATTCTCGTTGTCTTTTCTTCGACAAATAGACAATGTTTTTCGCTAAGTAGAATCACAGCTGACCTGGACATTGGAAAGTTATCTTGCCGTCTGAGAAGTGTTGTATCTAGGGATGTCCGATAATGGCTTTTTGCCGATATCCGATATTCCGATATTGTCCAACTCTTTAATTACCGATACCGATATCAACCGATACCGATATCAACCGATATATACAGTCGTGGAATTAACACATTATTATGCCTAATTTGGACAACCAGGTATGGTGAAAATAAGGTACTTTTAAAAAAAATTATAAAATAAAATAAGATAAATAAATTAAAAACATTTTCTTGAATAAAAAATCAATCAATGAATCAATCAATGTTTATTAATATAGCCCTAAATCACAAGTATCTCAAAGGGCTGCACAAGCCACAAAGACATCCTCGGTACAGAGCCCACATAAGGGCAAGGAAAAACTCACCCCAGTGGGACGTCGATGTGAATGACTATGAGAAACCTTGGAGAGGACCGCATATGTGGGTAACCCCCCCTCTAGGGGAGACCGAATGCAATGGATGTCGAGTGGGTCTGACATAATGGCATAAAAAAGAAAGTAAAACAATATAAAAACAGTTACATAGAAACTTGTAATTAATGAAAATTAGTAAAATTAACTGTTAAAGGTTAGTACTATTAGTGGACCAGCAGCACGCACAATCATGTGTGCTTACGCACTGTATCCCTTGCAGACTGTATTGATATATATTGATATATAATGTAGGAACCAGAATATTAATAACAGAAAGAAACAACCCTTTTGTGTGAATGAGTGTGAATGAGTGTAAATGGGGGAGGAATATTTTTTGGTTTGGTGCACTAATTGTAAGTGTATCTTGTGTTTTTTATGTTGATTTAATAAAAATAAAAAAACGATACCGATAATGAAAAAATTGATACCGATAATTTCCGATATTAAATTTTAACGCATTTATCGGCCGATAATATCGGCCTGCCGATAATATCGGCCTGCCGATACTATCGGCCGATAAAGGCGTTGTATCCCAAATAGCTGCAATCGCTTTCTCTTAAGGTATTCATGTGTGATTTCCACAATCGTCTGTACATGTAGAAGTAGGAGAAACACGGGCATGTCTGGATGACTCGCCATCATACTTCCAGTGGTTAGCTCCGAGTTACGAAACCGCTTTATTATGAAACTGGCTGTGGCGTGTTCTTTCTGATGTCACTTCCTGTGTGGGGCGCGGTCTTTCTGGTGTCTCTTCCTCTCCGAACTCACTTTGTAAACGGTCAATGAGTCCATACAAAGCTAAGTGCCGGGGATTCAAGAAAATACACGGCGCACTTAGCCGTGTAAAAATTTGTCCGAGGAGGGGAACCTTAAACGCTGGTTTAGTGTGGCTGAAACGGGCTGAGGGTAAATAATTATTCTTTTAAGGGGTTAAACGACCTAGTGTCGACATGGCCTTAGAAAACATGTCAGGACAAACTGATGAACAGCCTATTGTCCTTAAGGACTATATACCTTTTTAATCGTTTAAACTATTAGATTTGTTTTTTTTATCAGTCAAAACATATGTGGCATGATAGAGAAGATAAATGGGAGAGTGGATTTGCAAGAACAAATACAGTCTATGGAAGTAGGGATGTTCCGATAAGGCCGGTTATGATACTGATCATGATCATCCATACAGATCACATGTAGAGATGTCCGATAATGGCTTTTTTGCCGATATCCGATATTCCGATATTGTCCAACTCTTAATTACCGATTCCGATATCAACCGATACCGATATATACAGTTGTGGAATTAACACATTATTATGCCTAATTTTGTTGTGATATCCCGCTGGATGCATTAAACAATGTAACAAGGTTTTCCAAAATAAGAGAACAACTTCAACTCAAGTTATGGAAAAAAGTGCCAACATGGCACTGCCATATTTATTATTGAAGTCACAAAGTGCATTATTTTTTTTAACATGCCTCAAAACAGCATCTTGGAATTTGGAACATGCTCTCCCTGAGATAATCCTAATACCCACTACAACTATGGGAAATACTATACTTTGACTTTCACAAAGTGCATTATATTTTATTTTTTTTAAACATGCCTCAAAACAACAGCTACAAAAACAATGAAGGCACACAGCTTCAGTCCAGAGTATACTAGAATAATAAAGTAAACAATAACATAGTCCTCCTTTAGTAGACTGCCTGGCATACTGTAACAGGGAATTCTAAACTAGGCTCAATCTGCCCTGCTCTAACGTATTTGTATGAGTAACACAAATGTGTTGCAAGCTAGTGGTGAGTGCTTGAAGTGGCCTAGCAGTCAGCCAGAGCTTCTGAAATGCTGCATTGAGACAGGGCACCTCTGTTCACTGCAAGCTGCTTTCGGTGTTTGCTTTTCATCCATCTCCCGCTTGTATTCATCGCGTATCTCTTTATGATTCTTGAAGAGGTAGGAGATCAAATTGCTCGTATTAAAGGAAGAAGTCTTGGTTCCTCCTCGCATAACCAACTTTTTGCAGTCATTGCAAATTGCCAGTTTTTTATCCGTCAGACACACTTTAAAATAATCCCAAACCATAGACGTGGTGTCGTTAGTCAGTCATCGAGCGAGTTTGCTTGTTAGCCACGGCTACAGCACCGGCAACAACACACTCTTGTTGTTGTTATGCTACGCTCGCGGCGGTTTGATGAGGTCATCAAGCGTCGCCAGTAAACCTCTCATGCTGCAGTCGTCAACTCCTATGTTGTGTGTCAGACAGGGGAGAGGGGAGGGGCTGCTGACTGGAAGACGCAACTGCTCTGTACTGCTTCCTACGTCCGTGTTTTACAGGATATGTACCACTCCGTACAGCGGCGTTTTAAAAAGTCATTAATTTTACTTTTTGAAACCGATAATTTCCGATATTACATTTTAAAGCATTTATCGGCCGATATTGTCGGACATCTCTAACCACATGTATTATCTGTAATTTTTTTCTAATTGTTTATGGTGAGTGCTGTTGACAGTTTAACAATATCAACACAATATTTAAACTAGTTCCTTATTCTCTTTTATTACATATACGTGTCTGATCAAAACAAAGTCTGTAGTCCACAATATAAACATGCTTCGTTCATCTCCTTTTCCTACACTGTGTTTTAGTTGAATAAGTCAGTTCAGCGTTTGTCTGTTACTCTCCTACCTTTGCTGCACACCAGTCAAATGTAGAGTGCGGCGTTTTAAGCATGTCTGTGAGACGCGTCGCTAGGGATGATACTCGAAACCGATTTTCCCGGTTGTTCGATAAGAAAAGAACCGAGTCCTTGGACTCGAATCCCTTTTTGAGAACCGGTACCCGTTATCGAGACCACTATAGTAAAGAAAAAGAGTTGGTTCTTTATTCGAATCCCTGGGAACGAATCCCGTCCCGACCAGAAATGCTCCGTGAGACATCACAAGAAATGACGTCACGTAGCTCAGTCATTAGGCGCAGATAGCGAAAGCAGGAAAAAAATGGACCGGAAAAAGCGCTCCAAGGTGTAATAAAGTTCAAAACAAAAGCTTTAATCCAATGAAGAACTTTACTGAGAGATTTGAGCAGGGTACAAACACATGACCAACACTTTTACGACCAACCGGAAACATAGCAACCAGGCTAGCAACGCACCTCCTTTATGGCAGCTGTCTCAACGTTCTTAAAGCAACCGCAGCACACGCATATATATACACCATATATGACATGAACTCCCTTTTTCAACTTTTGTTTTTCTTTCCTTGTAAACAAAACAAAACCACACTGTATATGTGTTGTCTGTCTAATTATAAATAATGCAGACGAGGCGTGTTGGCTGAGTTCTTGACGTTTACTTTCACAGCGTGCTCATAACCTCATTCTTAGCTGCCGGGTGGCGACATGCAACAACACTTTTCGGGGCTACCGCGCATGCTCGTCACTCCCGTTGCATTCTGGGTAGTGTAGTTGTTAATTTCTCTAGCTCATAACATCACATCTTTCTCCCTATAAAGAAATCATGTTAACTCAATAAAGTGTATTTCTTTTTTTAGCTTTAACTTTTCATTTTTTAGCATTGTAACCACATTTGCAAACAACTTTTCTCCTCATAGAATTTTCTTTCAATAAAGAAATAAAGTGCAAAAATGTCAAAGCATCATAACAAACAGTTATGTCAAATAGCAGCAGAAGTGCACTTTTTGGAGAGCTGTAATATTTTCAGTTTTGTGCCCAAGGGACTGATTTTATTTAACACTATATTATTATTTATACACCTATAGTGATCACAGAGACTTGTGTTGTTTTTGTGTTACTGTATATATTTGTTTTTCTGAAAAATCCCACTTAATATAGTTTGGGTAACAACAGTCAATATTTTTTCTTTTTTTTTTCTTTTTAGGGGGGTAACAGTCAATATTTATGTATTTATTAGATAAAAAATGTTTCTTATATAATAAAAATGGGGCTGTCTTGGTTGACAAGACTCTGCAACATCGCGTGGACATCGGGGGCGGTACCTCTGGATTGGCAGACCGGGGTGGTGGTTCCTCTCTTTAAGAAGGGGAACCGGAGGGTGTGTTCCAACTATCGTGGGATCACACTCCTCAGCCTTCCCGGTAAGGTCTATTCAGGTGTACTGGAGAGGAGGCTACGCCGGATAGTCGAACCTCGGATTCAGGAGGAACAGTGTGGTTTTCGTCCTGGTCGTGGAACTGTGGACCAGCTCTATACTCTCGGCAGGGTCCTTGAGGGTGCATGGGAGTTTGCCCAACCAGTCTACATGTGCTTTGTGGACTTGGAGAAGGCATTCGACCGTGTACCCCGGGAAGTCCTGTGGGGAGTGCTCAGAGAGTATGGGGTAACGGACTGTCTTATTGTGGCGGTTCGCTCCCTGTATAATCGGTGTCAGAGCTTGGTCCGCATTGCCGGCAGTAAGTCGGACACGTTTCCAGTGAGGGTTGGACTCCGCCAGGGCTGCCCTTTGTCACCGATTCTGTTCATAACCTTTATGGACAGAATTTCTAGGCGCAGTCAGGGCGTTGAGGGTATCTGGTTTGGTGGCTGCAGGATTAGGTCTCTGCTTTTTGCAGATGATGTGGTCCTGATGGCTTCATCTGGCCAAGATCTTCAGCTCTCACTGGATCGGTTTGCAGCCGAGTGTGAAGCGACTGGGATGAGAATCAGCACCTCCAAATCCGAGTCCATGGTTCTCGCCCGGAAAAGGGTGGAGTGCCATCTCCGGGTTGGGGAGGAGATCTTGCCCCAAGTGGAGGAGTTCAAGTACCTCGGAGTCTTGTTCACGAGTGAGGGAAGAGTGGATCGTGAGATCGACAGGCGGATCGGTGCGGCATCTTCAGTAATGCGGACGCTGTATCGATCCGTTGTGGTGAAGAAGGAGCTGAGCCAGAAGGCAAAGCTCTCGATTTACCGGTCGATCTACGTTCCCATCCTCACCTATGGTCATGAGCTTTGGGTCATGACCGAAAGGACAAGATCACGGGTACAAGCGGCCGAAATGAGTTTCCTCCGCCGGGTGGCGGGGCTCTCCCTTAGAGATAGGGTGAGAAGCTCTGCCATCCGGGGGGAGCTCAAAGTAAAGCCGCTGCTCCTCCATATCGAGAGGAGCCAGATGAGGTGGTTCGGGCATCTGGTCAGGATGCCACCCGAACGCCTCCCTCGGGAGGTGTTTCGGGCACGTCCGACCGGTAGGAGGCCACGGGGAAGACCCAGGACACGTTGGGAAGACTATGTCTCCCGGCTGGCCTGGGAACGCCTCGGGATCCACCGGGAGGAGCTGGACGAAGTGGCTGGGGAGAGGGAAGTCTGGGCTTCCCTGCTTAGGCTGCTGCCCCCGCGACCCGACCTCGGATAAGCGGAAGAAGATGGATGGATGGATGGATGGATATAATAAAAGTGAGCTTTTGTTAAACCAAATATTGTGTGTTTTTGTCCGTATACAACAACCTATCTGGACTCGATAAGAGAATCGATAAGGAATCAGTTCGATAAGAGGATTCAATAATAGGCTCGAACTCGATAATTTCTTATCAAACATCATCCCTACGTGTCGCTGATTACAGCTGATTACTGACACCTGCTTGGGTTTGCTGGCATACGTGCTGGTGCGCTGCAGTGCACGTGCACACACAGTGCATGCTGTCACCTGCGTGCAAGTCGCCGCAACAGTAATTGTAATCAAAAGAAACGCAGTGATGGGTCTGTGTGGTTTTTACAAGATGATGATATAACAACTGCATTGCACTTTGCACTGCAGACATAGTTGACTTCTTAAAGAGGTGGCGCTCAAAGACTTCACTGCTGTGAGATGTTTATGTTTATGTTTGAGTTTATTTGGAACATGCATGCATACAACATGATACATCACAATTTCCAGTTTCTCTATTCAACATGTTCGAAAAGGAGTTGGCAGAAGCAGAGTTTATTTAATCCTACTCCTTTTCATTTACATAACAGTTGCTAAAACATTTGTTCACTTCCTGTTCTCAATTTACTCACAATATACTCCATAAGTAATAACAATGTAAATAAATAAATAATAATTAGTGAAGTAAGTTATATTTCATATGGTGAGATGAGTAAGATTATCGAGAAAATGAATGGATGGATGAAATAAATCCAGAATGTTTATCATGGTTCTTCTTCTTTGTACTTTGTAAACACTTTAAGTTTGAAGAGTTTCTTGAAGTGCATCATATTAGTACATTGTTGGATTTATTAGCCTAATCCATTCCATAATTTCATTCCACATACTGATATACTGAAGGTCTTAAGTGTTGTACGTGCGTACAAATGTTTTAAATTACATTTTTCTCTAAGATTCTATTTCTCTTCTTTTGTTGAGAATAATTGTTGTATATTTTTGGGTAGCAGATTGTAGTGTGCTTTGTGTATAATTTTAGCTGTTTGCAAATTCACTATGTCATGGAATTTCAGTATTTTCGATTCAATGAATAAAGGGTTTGTATGTTAATGAATGAAGTGTACTTTTGTAGTTATTTCCCCATATTTCTGCACAATAACTTAGATATGGTAACACTAGCGAGCAGTAGAGAATATGAAGTGATGTTTGGTCTAGAACATGTTTTGCTTTATTCATTATTGGCATATTTGCTACTTTATGTTTATTTTTTACATGAGATTTCCAGTTCAATTTATCATTAATCATTATACCTAGAAATTTGGTTTCATTTACCTTTCAATTTCTATTCCGTCTATTTGTATTTGTGTTTTACTTTCTCTTCTACTATTTCCAAATAGCATTATTTTAGTTTTACTGAGATTCAAAGAGTCTGTTTTTGTCAAACCATCTTTTTAAATTTGTTCATTTCTTCTGTTATTATTTGTATTCGCTTTTGTGTGTTCTCTCCTGAACAAAACACTGTTGTATCATCCGCGAATAATACTAACTTTAAATCTTTTGTAACTTTACAAATGTCATTTATATAGAGATTGAACAATTTTGGTCCTAGTATTGATCCCTGGGGTACACCACAGGATATATTTAGCGTTGTAGACGTGTGTTCGCCTAGCTTCACGTATTGTTTCCTGTTTGTTAAATAACTTCTAATCCAGTTTAAGACCAACCCTCTGATGCCATATCGTTCTAGTTTTTTTAATTACAATATTGTGATTAATTGTGTCAAATGCTTTAGTTAGATCCTTCAACAGTGCTGCTGCACATTTTTTTTACGTTACATTATGTTGGTGGTATACAACCTTTTGTGCTCATAAAAATGGTAACAAGAATTTTTTTTTTTTTTTACATCTTTACTAATAATTACATATACCGTATTTCCTTGAATTGCCGCCGGGTATATAGTATGTGCATGCCTCGATTTACCGCCGAGTCAAACTCGTTTCCCCAAAAAATTAGCGCATGCCTAGAATTACCGCCGGGTCAAACTCGTTTTGCAAAATAATTAGCGTATGACTTACCACCTTACCGCCGGGTAAGTCACGTACCTACTACGTTTTTTATCATTTCAATTCTTATTATTAATATTATGTTAGTTTGTAGTGGTGGAGAGCTGACTTTTTGGTGTTGGAGTTGCGTCTTTCAAAGCGCTTTATTTTGAAAAAATGTTTCATTAATATAGCTGCGTGTGTCAAATATGAGTCATTTTGATGCAGTTGTACGAGTAACATTTCAGAAACAAATCATGAGCTAAGAAAACCTGCTAACAGGCGGTAATAATGTTATTTTAATTGCCTTTTCAGACCCAAACAAAAAGAACTCCCGGGATGATTTATTGTGCTTTAAATTTTATTGCGGCATTAAGCGATGTCATGATGGTATCCTTACATCACACTCAAATTTATAAGTGCATGCCTAAATTTACCGCATGCCTTTGGTAAGCGCCGGAGTGAGAAGAGGTTTTAAATTAATAACCGCCCGGGCGCTAATTCAAGGAAATACGGTAGTACCGATTAGAGTACCAATGAATACCCGTAAGGAATATCAATATTGGGATTGGTATTGATAAAATCATATATAGAGTACATATCTACTTACAATACTAGAAAATGCAGTTTATTTGCCATAATGGAGGTGATTATTATTAGCTTAGGGGAGCGTCTCCTCAATGTGTATAGAGACACATAATTTAGCAGCTAGCCGCTTGTCAACTGACGGACTAGAAAATAAATAGTGTCAGTCAGAGGGCATCAGCGTTTGTGTTCAGTATTAAATGGCATTAATTGGCAATGGCGATCACATACTTTTTGACGAAAATCGGACAATACTGATCATTTGCCAATTGATCGGCACATCCCTACATAGTGATGTGTAATGATGTTGGACAGTCGTATAGTTCTAACTTATATATGTCAGTAGACTCCAAATGAAAGTGCTAAAAACTGCAACATGGCTGACGGGGAGAAGTTACAGTCAAAGTGGAGGCACATAAAATAAAACGGCCCACAAAAGGGTACATGCTGAAGATACGGTCAGAAAGCGGCTTGAGGATGGTCTGTAAAACTTAATCCATGCAACATTTTGACTAAATAACCACCATTACATGTTATGTAGACCACAAGAAAGTGTTTTAAATGTAGAAAAAAAGATAATATGAACCGTTTAAATTGTTACTAGAGCAATGAAGCCAAGTAATGAACTGGAGTGAATGCAACGAGCAGGAATGATGAAAGGGGAAGAAACGAAAAAGATGACTTTACATTGTTTAATAATAAGAACAATCTTTCAAATTAAGCCTCCGACATTATTTTATTGAAGGGCACCGGCCCAGGAAAATGTATCCTTATAAAATGAGTCCAACTAACTCTTTAACCTTATCCAATACAATTAATAAAAGATGCGGTAGCCTCAGGTTGCAGGGAATGTATGCAAATGTTACACTATATGTGAATTGCTCTTTACAATGTCTTACAAAGTTTTCCTTTTTCCTCATATTACACTTTAATTTCATGGCTGGCTGGGGCTTTGCTGATAAGGTTTAGAAAATTACTGTTTCAGGTAAAAGCACAGCAAAATCATTTCCTGCGGTTTTTTTCATATTTTTTTTTTACTACAGTTACGGAAACAAAGGAACAATAGATAACCTCTATTGTGTTTCTGTGTCTTCTGTGTGTTTCAGTGGTAGACAGCAAGGTGATCCTAGAGGGCCTGCAGAGGTACACCCCGATGCCAATCTATCTGCCTGTCAGCTACCGGATCCTTAATGCTGAGTCAGCTTTCTTCCTACAGGAGGCAAACCAGGATTTAATGAGGAATTCTAGCCTGCAGGCCCGCACAGAGTCCTTCTTCATCCAGCAGGCTCGCCACATGCCCTATGTCAATGCTAGCTATGGGCCGCTATCTGTCCAACAGCCCGTCCCGCTAGAGATGCTACAAACACAGCCCGGGCCGTTCAACCAGCATACTTTCATTTCACCATCAGAGCCAACGTCAGCGTCACTTTTGCCGCTCTTTACGTTTAACTGGAAAATTCACACCTACATCATCAATGAGAGGATTCATCCCAGCTGGCCTAAGGTCCAAGTGTTATTCTATGTCGCAGGGAGGGACTGGGATGACTACAGCGCCATCCAAAAGCTGCCTTGCATCAGAATGTTCGCCTTCCATGAGACCCAAGAGGTGCGGGGTACATGTAGGCTGAAAGGGGAACTAGGGATTTGTGTCGCGGAGCTGGAACCCCTTGCAAGCTGGTTCAGCCCACCAACTGTTAGGCCAGGTCGGCAGAGAGTGTCGGAGCAGGCCGAGGGCACACCTGTGGAGCTCTATTACACGCTTCAAACCACCAACAGCGGTGACTGCAGCGCCGAGGACTCAAGGAAAGGCAGTACGATGCGCACAGAGCAGCACGGTCCGATGGGATACTCTGCCGGGCACACGGCGATGCAACGCATTGGCAGCGTCAGGCTCTTTCAGCCGCTATCGGAGCTGAAGCTTGACAGTAACTTTCTGGTCATGGTGCCCTCCAAACCCATCCGTCAGAGAGAAACCGTCTCTGCTTTTCTGGCTCTGTCGACACTTTCCTCCGTGCAGATCTTCACCCTCAGGTGAGCAATTCTGACAAAAGCCTGTTTCAAGTCTGTTTCAACTCACTTCTGAATTAAGCCATTCTGTCATTTTACACTGGAGCCTCCAAGATCAGACACAATGCATTTCCTGTTTCTGATTGACTTCCAGGTATTTTAATTTAAAAAACAATCTTTCTCATCAGAAATAATGTGTTTATGAATCATACAGCACAGGCAGCGATCTCCACCAGTGTCCAATTTGCAGAGTTAATTAGTGTGCATGATTTAATTAATTGTATGACTTCAATTGTCCTTAGCAGCCAGACTCTTTCTGATGTCGCATATGCTAGTTTATGGTTATTGTAAAACTTTCTCTCTTCTTTGGAGGATTTACAAAAAAACTAAATCACTGTTGTTAGGTCAAAGTCTCGCAAGATTTCTTTGACGTGACAAATGAAGTTTTTTTTTACTATCGGATCACAATTTTCTAGAAAATGTTGTCTAGACTTTAGAGCACGTCTCTCAAATTTGCAGTCTGTAGGCCCATATTCTGCAGTCCCTGGGCGACTCATAGTTAAATATTTTATTGCGATCTTGAATTCCACTCATACTTGCCAACCCTCACGATTTTCCCGGGAGACTCACGAATTTCTGTGCCCCTCCCGAAAATCTCCCGGGGCAACCATTCTCCGGAATTTCTCCCGATTTCCACCCGGACAACAATATTGGCAATAGAGGCACTGCCTTTAGCGTCCTCTACAACCTGTCGTCACGTCCGCTTTTCCTCCATACAAACAGCGTGCCGGCCCTTTCACATAATATATGCGGCTTCTACACACACATGAGTGAATGCAAAGCATACTTGATCAAAAGCCATACAGGTCACTTTAACACTGTTACAAATATGCGCTACACTGTGAACCCACACCAAACAAGAATGACAAACACATTTCGGGAGAACATCCGCACCGTAACACAACATAAACACAACAGAACAAATACCCAGAACTCCTTGCAGCACTAACTCTTCCGGGACACTACAATATACACACCCACTACCACCAAAAACCGCCCCCCCGCCCCCATCTTCCGAATTCGGAGGTCTCAAGGTTGGCAAGTATGATCCCACTAGACACTAAGGGCCTAATCTATTTAAGGTTTGCGTGTATTAAAACAACACTTGTGTATTAAAACAACACTAACTTAACTAGATGAGGCAATTCCTGAAGGAATTGCGTGTGAATGCTCCAATGCTGAAGTTGAACTGAAATGCTGACAGAATGTAGTAAGAATGTAAGAATAGTTTGAATGTTGGAATGGTTTGAATGTTGAAGAGTTTTGATTTCCAGGATAACCGGAATTTGGTTTGGAACTTGGGAAAGTGTTATTTTGAATGTCCAGGATAAGAGGAATGTGTTAATGTTGGAATGGTTTGAATAGGTTGAAAAATGTGGGAATTGTGCAATTTAAAAAAATGTTCCATTCATTTCAATGGGAACGTCCTGGAAATGTGGGAATTTTGGGAAAAGCGGTATATTTTAGAAAATTATTAGGAGCATGAATGTCCTAAATGAGCTGAACTGGTTGGTGTTGGACTTGTTTAAAACGGTCAAGAAATGTTGAAGTAGTAAATGATATTAGGGAATTTCGGGAAAATCAGGAATTTTTAAAAAATGGTAAAAAACTTGAACGGTTTGAATAAGTTGAAATAATTGGTGTTGGAATTTTTCAAATCGGTCGAGAAATGTTGAAGTAGTAACATGTTGAATTGAGAAATGGTATTACAGAATTCCTAGAATTTCGGGAAAACCGGGAATTTTTCCTGTTAAAAAAACTAAGAGGAATGTTTTGACGGTGGAACGGTTGAAAAATATGGGAAATAGGGCTTTGGAAAAGCAGGAATTCTGGAAAATCCTAGAATGTTTTTGAACTTGGAAAACATGTAGGTTTAAATTTCAGGATGGTGGAATGTGTTGAAGGTGGAATGGTTTGAATCGGGTGAAAAATGTGGAAATGGTGGAAGTTTCAAAAATGGCCACTTCATTTTGAATGGGGAAAAATGTCCCGGAAAACCTGGAATTCTGGGAAATCTGGGAATTTTTGGTATTTGTCAAGAGATAGCCCGCGATTCCCGAATAGGCTGAACAGTTTGAAGTTGGAACGGTTTGAATCGGATGAAAAATGTGGCCGGTAGCGCGCGCCAAAATCTGGAGAAGAAGAAGTTTAAAAATCATATGTAAACACTCACACAGTAACAGTAAGTTATTGAGTGTGTAGATTAATAATATTTTTTTAAGAAATTAATGCAACTGTAAATGACGCAATATGTCATCAGATGTGTCAACAGCTAAATTAGGAGCCTTTGTAACCTGTTTCAAAATGGTGCTATACTATACCATACCAACTTTATTTATAAAGCCCTTTAAAAACCACCACAGTTGAAAAACAAAGGGCTGTACACCACAAAGAAATTGAGGCAAAGGACAGACTCAAAAATAACATTTAAAACAGAAATAAAAATACACATTTAAAAAGCAAATATAAATTACCCTAAGAACAGTTTTAGATAAAAACAGTTTAAAAGTTAAAAACAGTTCAAAAAGTTAAAAGCTAAAAACAGTTCAAAGTCTCATGCTGGGTTGAAAGCCAGTGAATAAAAATGGGTTTTAAGAAGGGTCTTAAAAATAACCAAAGAAGGGGCCTGTCTCACATGGAGAGGGAGATCGTTCCAGAGTTTGGGACCCGCAACAGAGAAGGTTCTGTCCCCTCTGAGCTTGCGCTTTGTTTTGGGTACCTCCAGGATCAGCTGATCAGTTGACCTGAGGGACCGGGTGGGGGCATAGAGATGGAGCAGCTCAGAGAGGTACGGTGGGGCAAGACCAAGTAAGGATTTAAAAACGAGTACCGTATTTTCCGCACTATAAGGCGCACCTAAAAACCACAATTTTTCTCAAAAGCTGACAGTGCGCCTTATAACCCGGTGCGCTTTATTACGATTCATTTTCATAAAGTTTCGATCTCGCAACTTCGGTAAACAGCCGCCATCTTTTTTCCCGGTAGAACAGGAAGCGCTTCTTCTTCTACGCAAGCAACCGCCAAGGAAAGCACCCGCCCCCATAGAACAGGAAGCGCTTCTTCTTCTACTGTAAGCAACCACCCGCCCCCGGAAGAAGAAGAAAAAACGCGCGGATATCACCGTACGTTTCATTTCCTGTTTACATCTGTAAAGACCACAAAATGGCTCCTACTACGCGACAAGGATCCGGTTCATAAAAAGACGCAATCTCTCCATCCGCACACGGATTACTACCGTATTTCACAGCAACTGATATTCCTGTGAACCGCACTGTGGAACGGGAGCACGTACGGTGAATATTCGCACCACAGGGAATGAGAAGTCATCCTTCACTGTGGTTCTAGCTTGCCATGCTAATGAAACTTCCACCCATGGTGATATTCAAAAGGAAGACCTTGCCAAAAGAGACCTTTCCAGCCGGCGTCATCATAAAAGCTAACTCGAAGGGATGGATGGATGAAGAAAAGATGAGCGAGTGGTTAAGGGAAGTTTACGCGAAGAGGCCGGGTGGCTTTTTTCACACAGCTCCGAAGGCGAACACACCTTCACTAAGACGGGCAGACAGCGCCGGACGACATACGCCAACATTTGCCAGTGGATCGTAAATGCCTGGGCAGATATTTCGGTCACAACTGTGGTCCGAGCTTTCCGGAAGGCAGGATTCACAGAACTGCTGCACAACAACAGCGACACTGAATCCGATGACTTCGACGAGACGGAGCCGGCCATTTTTGGATCCCACGCTTGCACAACTTTTCAATTCGGACACCGAAGACGAAGAATTCGAAGGATTTACGAATGAAGAATAACTTCAGAAGGTGAGCGCTATGTTTATTTTGTGTGTTGTGACATTAACGTTCGAGCAACATTATGTTGCTTTTGCTCTACACCATTTTGAATTTTACTATGTTTGTGATTGCACATTTGCGTACATTTTGGGACAGAGTTGTTAGAACGCTGGTTTTCAATATATTATTAAAGTTTGACTGAACTATCTGACTGTTTTTTTGACATTTACTTTAGCGCAGCGTTTTTTTGACATTCACTTTAGCGCAGCGTAGGCGCGGCTTATAGTCCGGGGCGGCTTATTGGTGGACAAAATTATGAAATATGTAATTCATAGAAGGTGCGGCTAATAATCCGGTGCGCCTTATAGTGCGGAAAATACGGTAAGATAATTTTAATTAAATAATTTTATCATCATTCATATGGAAAATGATATATTGTGATACATAACATTAACACAAGAGAATGCAATATATATCGCAGTGTAGCTTTTAGGCCGTATCGCCCATACCTATGATGAGTTGAAATTGAAAAACAACATCTAATCGGAAAGTTTGTGCCCTTCTCTCCGTTCCTTCAAACTCATTTCAAGTCACAAATAATAAAGCACACAATTAAAAAATCTTATAGGAGGAGAGGGTAGAATAACGGTGCATTTAACCAAGTCCAGTGACATTTACAGTCTTCAAACTGTCACCAGTGTGTGAAATTGTGTGGTTGCAAACTCATTTCCTATAGCGAAGAGACTCACTGATGCTCTGAATGATATTGTTCGGACTCATGTAAAATGACTCAGGAACAGTGAAACTAAGCAGGTGGTACCATGTCACTGTTTTGTTTAGCTGTCGATGTTTACACAAATTATGTGAGAGAAATGGAATTGATTTTGTGCATTTACCCGTTTCCATGAAGTGGGGCATCGTTGTCCCTCGGGTGTTGGCTGGATTTGTTATTTTAGTAACCCTTCAATACTTACACTAACCATACTGAAGTGAATCAAACTGCACTGCTTGGTAGCTTTTGACCACAAGATGTTTTTGTCGAAATATACTTCCGTGCCTTTCACCAGAATTATCAGTAGTGGGCAAAATTATGGATTAGTCTGTGGCATTAGAGATTAGAATATGTGTGCATGATAAGCTTTTGATTTGCCACGGCACCCTTTCCATTCCAGGCGACGTTGCGGTGACACCACTAGCCAACCGCCTGGTTGTTTATATGGGTCATTTACCTACTTTACCTACTAAAGTAGTGTTGCAAATGAAGTGTTAACAAGATTGTGTTCTTGAACCTGCCCTCACTGCAAGACACAAATGACATCGACATATAGAAAAACAAGGGACGGGAATTTTGCTAAGTGCATGAGCTGTGCACACAAGTAAAAACAAAAGCTGCCTTTTTGAATAGAAAAGACTGATAACGTGTTTAAAAATTGCACCTTTGACAACAATGGGCCCCATTCAGCAATAAGTTCCTAACTTTTTCTCTTATCTTTCTTCCTAAGTGATTTCCTAAGAGGAGTCCATTCAAATTCATGACGTGTTCTTAAACGGCCAAATTGTTCCCACCTGCTGTTCTTAAGTTGCTGAATGCTAAATCGCCAGCGCGTGCGTGTCTATCATAATTTGCATATAAACATGCCGTTATTTCCCCAATATACATATGTAAACACCCTTAATTCCGTAATTTGCATAGATAAACGCCCTTAATTCCCCATATAAGGGCACAATTCCGGCGGAAATGCCAAACATCAGACACACGGAAAAAACACAAACTGATTACAGAAGAGACATTCGTATTATCCCGCGGGGGAAATACATAATGTTAAAATGTAAGTTTAAGAAAGGGGGGACTGCTGAGGTAGCCTAAAGCGTTCAAATAACTATTCGTCACTTCGGGCAAATAGGTCTACATGATCGTGAAATATGCGCTCCTTCCCCAGGGCACGATCTGCGGCATCTTGCAGTAGCAGCAAAATCATTGCCATTGTATGAGTTGAGTTGCAACCGGGTGTGAGAGGCCTGTTGGTCTTTTAAAGAGTCACCAACCACTAAATCAACGCCCTGGTAATTGATGATTGTGTGTGGGTGTGGGTGTGGTATTTTGAAATGTCTATATATTGCTCATTTTGCTATATGTCTGACTGTCAGTCTATCTATCTATCTATCTATCTATCTATCTATCTATCTATCTATCTATCTATCTATCTATCTATCTATCTATCTATCTATCTATATTAGACAATAGAAGTAAGGGAACTTGTCACACTTAAGAACAAATAGGCCACCCTAAGAGTGCTCTAGAACACTCGTAGATTCTGTTCTTACCTACGAACAAATCCCAGCTAAGAAAACATTGGTGAATACAAAAATCTCCTTTAAAACTTAGTAAGTGGGCCTAAGAACAAAATGTGTTCCTAAAAACGGTAGCTGAATGGGGCCCATTGCTTGTCCTCCCTCTATTATCTGAAAGCTGTTTTTGATACCTTCCTTAAATTATATCTGGGTTGAAATTTGAGTCATGGCACTAATGTGTCTTCTCTGTGAATACTCACTTTGTAGGAATAAATAGTTATTTGTTTTTTGGGGTCTTTCGGTCATGTTTTCATTACATTTTTGACTCTTCTTTGTGAATGTCATGCACTGTCTTAAAATCAGGGGTGTCGAACTAATTTTAAATCGGGGGCCACATGGAGAATAAATGACTCCCTAGTAGACCGGACTGGTAAAACCACGGCACGATAACCTTAAAATAAAGACAACTTCAGATTGTTTTCTTTTGTTTAAAAATAGAACAAGCACATTCTGAAAATGTACAAATCATAATGTAAGTAAGTAAATTATATTTATATAGCGCTTTTCTCTAGTGACTCAAAGCGCTTTACATAGTGAAACCCAATATCTAAGTTACATTTAAACCAGTGTGGGAGGCACTGGGAGCAGGTGGGTAAAGTGTCTTGCCCAAGGACACAACGGCAGTGACTAGGATGGCGGAAGCGGGAATCGAACCTGGAACCCTCAAGTTGCTGGCACGGCCACTCTACCAACCGAGCTATACCGCCCCGATGTTGTTGGGTTTTTTTTTTACACTTACATGTTGCGGTTAATAGTATTTATTTGTATTTGTCGTTATTAATACTTTCTGAATAAATTATGTGATAATGTTCATCAGTCAACTCATTGGTGTTAATTTTCAATCTATCAAGATAAGAATATCAAAATCAAATTACAGGATGTTATTTATGTAGTTTGCTCATTTTCCTCGACTGATGCACTAACTTCATGTGGTTTATTTTATTTTTTTTACATATGTAGCATCATCTACAAAGATACAAAGAATTGCTATTGCAACATCTAGTGGACACATTTAGAACATCAGTTTCTTTCATTCATAAATTTCGGCTCATTTTTATACTTGGCAAACTCATCCCGCAGGCCGGATAAAACCTGATCGTTTGACACCCCTGCTTTAAATCAAACATTGGCCAAGCGGTGTGTGCCTCCAACACACTATAGGGGGCGATTTTGGTCATTTCATGAATGCTACATGCCAAAAGCTGTAACGAATAGAAGCTGCCAGTCAAAAACCTTGTTTTGCTCTTACATGGGGGTCGTTATCATTTTAATATGTGTTTAAATCACATTTGCTTTGGCTTGTGTTGTTATAATGATCCACTGAAATACTTTTTAGAGGCAATAAGAGACCAATAATATTTTTATGATATCTACCGCCGGTATTGTTGTTGTCTCCTTATCACTGACTTTTTAAGTCTATCCTATTTAAGATAAAAATGAAGCATTTGTGATACAATTCTACCCACTGGGATGTGATCAAGTCAGGTATTAAAAATGTTTTTTTCTAGGATGTTCTGCCAGTTGTTAAACAGGTAGATTTTTTTTTTTATCCATATACTTAAAATTTTAATAATAATAATGGATCAGATTTAAAAAGCGATTTTCTAGACACTCAAAGCGCTTCACAAAGAACTGAGAACCCATCATTCATAGTGATAAGCAACATTTGTAGACTGACTGAAGTGTGGCTGCCAATTTGCGCCTAGGGCCCCTCCTACCACCACCAAACATTTATTCACATTCATTCACCAGTACCACCAAAATGGTTAACAAGGTATTCATGTCTTATAAAGATTAGGTTGAAATGTTCCCACACTTTACATCATAATATGTGTACATATTATGTTAATATTATATAAATATAATGGTTATATAAACAATATAATTGTATATCAAGAGTTTGTGAAGGTTTGACTTCTACCTTGTTTACTTTTGTTACGAGTCACGACCTCCTTAAATTTAAATTTTGCAATCAATCAGAAGTATCAAGCAGCTTAAATGCGGCAAACACAGATACGTGTGAAGAATTTTTTGCATTTTTCCCATGATGCTTTTGGGTGTATTTTTGAATTTTTAACGGTGATTAGATATTTTTTATAATATCCACAAAGTTATTATTTTTTTTGCAC
Source organism: Nerophis lumbriciformis (assembly GCF_033978685.3). NCBI lineage: Eukaryota > Metazoa > Chordata > Actinopteri > Syngnathiformes > Syngnathidae > Nerophis > Nerophis lumbriciformis. The sequence goes on from NC_084579.2 coordinate 27,554,089, forward strand.
CATGACTAGGAAAGGTTGTTTGCATTTGGTGATAATTGCTGCGCAGTGACACTTTTAAAGGATAAGTAAAGGACATTTACCAAGAAAAACTCTGTGTTGTTCACCAGATGGTGATAAAATAAAACCATCAACGATTCCCGGCTTTTAAAATTAATGCAATCTCCCTGCCGGTAAGAGTTCTTACTTAACGGGCCAATTTGCTTTGCATTATCCACCTGCATTGTTGTTGTTGCGAGGCTGACTAGCTTCCGTCAGAAAATTAATTTGTTTATTTTCTTATTATATTTATTATTTTATTAAAAATGTTATTGTCGATATTTGTCAACGAAACGTTGCACCCCTAGTTTCCATAATGGATTGTTCGGACTTGTCAACACCTAAATTAAAGTACCAATGATTGTCGTGGCAAAATTATTCTCTGCATTTGACCCATCACCCTTGATCACCCCCTGGGAGTTGAGGGGAGCAGTGAGCAGTAGCGGTGGCCGCGCCCGGTAATCATTTTTGGTGATGTAACCCCCAATTCCAACCATTGATGCTGAGTGCCAACCAGGGAGGTAATGGGTCCCATTTTTATAGTCTTTGGTATGACTTGGCTGGGGTTTGAACTCACAACCTACCGATATCAGGGCGGACACTCTAATGGTGACTTTGAACAGTTTGTAAGGATTGTTTTAATGCATTCACCTTGCATTTTTCCTATCTGGGTCTTTTTGAGGTGACTCCAAGGCGTCAGTCATTGATTCATCGAGCCTTGTCTCGTATGAAACATTATTCAGATAGACTTTAATTGCTCCTTGTTGTTTGATGCGAATGGAGCCATAAGGAATTTTTATGCTGGGTTTCCTGTACACCTGAGATCTAAATCATGAACGATGAAACTGTAAGCGTCCTCAAAGTGGTGCTGTGACACAGTGCCACTGCAATTTGTCAACACTGGATGAGCAGGAAATCTGCCAAAAGGCCTTATTGCTGTTTCTCTCACTCCGGTGATAATGAACTCCCATGAAGCACTACCATCCGCAGTGTTTATCACACTCCTCAACGTGGGTGCGTATTAAATGAGAGCTTAGATGGCCTTATTTTTGCTACATCCACGTCCGTATTATCCACCATACGTTTAGAAGTTCCCTTTTATTTTTCCCCTTGAGAGAGTGCAGTCTTGAAACCAAAACTACCTCATTAGCACCCAAAAGATACAACCTCAAAGTGTTTGAAAATCGCAGGCTACTTTGCAGTACTTGACTGCAAGTTTACCAAACTCTGTAATTGCACTGCTGAATAATCCCATGTTAACTTTATTTTTCAGCAGCCCTTTTATCTTAAAAACAACTAAAAACTAGTGCAGTATTTATTTCTGTATTGGTTGAGAATGCATTATATATAATAAACTTTACCCTTTAAGTTCTTGCACTAACCTGGAAGCAACCATATAACTTTCAAGGTCAAGCGCAATTCGTTCCGGAATGCTGGTCGACCTGATTTATTTGGAATTTAAAACTTTACCGGCGTCAGCAAACCGTGTACAGTGGAACCTTGATTTACGAACCCCTCATTGTACAAACGTTTTGTTTTAAAAACCACAGAGCGAATATAACTATGCAGACAGACTCAATGCGTTTGTCTACATCATGCTCTTAAACTAAATAAATAACTGATAAATTATGTATGTGTGTGTATATGTATGTATATATATATATATATATATATATATATGTGTGTGTATATGTATGCATATATATATAGGTGTGTGTGTGTGTGTATATATATATATATATATATATATATTTATATATATATATATATATATATATATATATATATATATATATATATAGGCGCGTGGTGATTGGCTCATGTGTTACCTAGGAGGTGTTTCCGTCTGTGACGGCATGCTGATACAATTTCGCTGCGCTTGTTGAGGGATGACTGGGCGGTATATAATAAACAGTTTCTCTTTTAAGCATAGGTTGCATCTTTTTTTGCCACTGTTGTAAGGTGTGCTGGTTGCAAGAATTTGCCATGTTATTGAATATTCAACATTATTGTCTTTGAGGTTCCAAATGTGTTTGCTGAGTTGTGTAGTATTCCGCAGGCTTTGGTTCCTGAAAGAAGCCTTGTGATTGTTCCATCTGGCTTTGAACTCTCCCTCGGTTAATCCTACATATGTGTCGGATGTGTTAATGTCCTTGCGTGTTACCTTTGATTGGTAAACGACTGATGTTTGTAGGCACCCCCCGTTGAGAGGGCAATCAGGTTTCTTGCGACAGTTGCAGCCTTTGTTGGTTTTGGAGTCTCTCTGTTTAGGGGAATACGGCTCCTTTGCAATTGCTTTGTTGTGATTTGAAATAATTTGTCGTATATTGTTCATACAGCTGTAGATCAATGTAATGCTGTTCTTGTTGAACAGCATTAAATATATATATATATATATATATATATATACATATATATATATATATATATGCATATATATATATATATATATATATATATATATATATATATATATATATATATATATATATATATATATATACATATATATAGACATATGGTAACACTTTAGTATGTGGAACATGTTCACCATTAATTAGTTGCTTATTAAGGTAACAAAGACTTAATTTAGAGTTATTTGGACACTAGGGGAACATAAAAGGGTTAGGGTTACTAATAAGCAATCATTCTCAGGTTATTGAGGGAAGACTCTTAGTTAATGGCTTACTGGTTGTATAATAAGGCCATGCAGAATAAGTCATTAATAAGTACTTAATAATGACTAATTAAGAGCCAATATGTTACTAATTTGCATGTTAATAAGCAACTAGTTAATGGTGAATATGTGTTCCCCATTCTAAAGTGTTACCAGTACAGGCCAATAGTTTGGACACACCTTCTCCTCATTCAATGTGTTTTCTTTATTTCCATGACTATTTACATTACACGATCGTCACTGTCATTGTGGAGTTATGTACTTCACAAAAAAAAGTGAAATAACTGAAAACCTGTTTGTATATTCTAGTTTCTTCAAAATAGCCACCCTTTGCTCTGATTACTTTTTTGCACACTCTTGGCATTCTCTCGATGACAAGTACATAACTCCACATGTGTTCATTCATAGTTTTGATGTATTCAGTGACAATCTACAATGTAAATAGTCATGAAAATAAAGAAAACAAGAAAGAGTCTGCCGTTGTGGCAGTTACGCAACGCAGCTGTGTCGCATCTTGTGGAAATCACAGGTAATTAATTGATCGCTCTGTGCTGTTCTCCTTTCTACCTTGTGTAAATGATTCTGCTACAGTAAGCTGCTTCCAAAGGTAGAGTTTGTTGGTTGTTGCGGTCTTGTTCGCCTCGTAAAGAGTTGCAATTCCCCCACTCGGCTTGATGCTGTTTCAGATGCTGTAATAAATTGATCATAATAATCCCCTCAATTCCCCCTAAAAACAGATTAACTTGCTCTAATATAAAGACAATATAACATACATCCATAAATGTGGGTGCATATGAAAAAGTGCAATATATTTATCTGTACAGTAATCTATTTATATCTGCACCTTATTGCTCTTTTATCCTGCACTACAACGAGCTAATGCAACAAAATGTCGTTCTTATCTGTACTGTAAAGTTCAAATTTGAATGACAATAAAAGGAAGTCTAAGTCTAAGTTTGTTGTCCTGCTGTCTTTTTGAACAAACTTTGCAGCGTGCAGTCATTTGTTCCATGCCTGATGCCACAAATCTAAACCACCGACTATGCCTTTTTTTTTTTTTCTTGGAACAAACCTCTCGTTTTCGTTAGCATTAGCCATGTTTTGCTAGGCGTTTGAATCTCTGCTAAGTAAGTAAGACGGCGGGCGAGGGCTATGTGAGCTCATGGGGGTAAAAAGTATGCCGAAAGAAGAGCAGAAAAACATTGATTTAAAAAAAAAAACAAAAAAAAAAACATCAGCAACAAAAAAACTCGAATTTATCCATAAAATTGATATATCGCCCAGGCCTATGTGCAGCCCTACTTTGGTGTACAAATCTTGTCTAACAGTACAAACAATCCATCCACCCATTGTGTGCCTCGCAGAACAGACATTTTGTGCTCAGTAGCTATCTATTGTGAACGGTCTGATGGATCTCCCATGCTCAATCAGTCAGCACTGTAGTGCTGCTTGGCGATTGTCTTCACTGCTAGTTTGTGTGCTTCTTAAGTGGGTTTTTTTCCCCCTTTTTAAAGCATTTCCTGGTTCAATTGACAAGTAATGTGTGGTTTGAAACATTCAGGAAGTATCCACAGCGTTGTCGACATTGCCTACTCCCTTATCCCCGTCCCTTCTGCTGCAGGCCAATAAGATTAACCGACAAGGTAAAGTGGATTTCATTTTTTACTACTCATCGTTGTAGCGACCTGGCTGTCAAAGTTAAGAAGCGTTGTGATTTCAGACTGTGAGTGCACCACAGGGATAGTGACAATGTGTGCGCGCGTCGGCAGCGAGGCTGCGTACACGTAGGACAGTTAAAGGCCTACTGAAATGCGATTTTCTTATTTAAACGGGGATAGCAGGTCCATTCTATGTGTCATACTTGATCATTTTTGCGATATTGCCATATGTTTGCTGAAAGGATTTAGTAGAGCACATCGACGATAAAGTTTGCAAATTTTGGTCGCTGATAAAAAAAGCCTTGCCTGTACCGGAAGTAGCAGACGATATGCGCGTGACGTCACAGGTTGTGGAGCTCCTCACATCTGCACATTGTTTACAATCATGGCCACCAGCAGCGAGAGCGATTCGGACCGAGAAAGCGACAATTTCCCCATTCATTTGAGCGAGGATGAAAGATTTGTGGATGAGGAAAGTGAGAGTGAAGGACTAGAGGGCAGTGGGAGCGATTCAGGTAGGGAAGATGCTGTGAGAGGCGGGTGGGACCCGATATTCAGCTGGGAATGACTAAAACAGTAAATAAACACAAGATCTATTAGCCACAACACAACCAGGCTTATATTTAATATGCCACAAATGAATCCCGCATAACAAACACCTCCCCCCTCCCGTCCATATAACCCGCCAATACAACTCAAACACCTGCACAACATACTCAATCCCACAGCCCAAAGTACCGTTCACCTCCCCAAAGTTCATACAGCACATATATTTCCCCAAAGTCCCCAAAGTTACGTACGTGACATGCACATAGCGGCACGCACGTACAGGCAAGCGATCAAATGTTTGGAAGCCGCAGCTGCATGCGTACTCACGGTACCGCGTCTGCGCATCCAACTCAAAGTCCTCCTGGTAAGAGTCTCTGTTGTCCCAGTTCTCCACAGGCCAATGGTAAAGCTTGACTGTCATCTTCCGGGAATGTAAACAATGAAACACCGGCTGTGTTATCCGGCACAACAGTCAGGGTGTGCATTCTACGGTGGGGGTGCGTTATCCGGCACAACAACTGCCGCAATACACCGCTTCCCACCAACAGCTTTCTTCTTTGCTGTCTCCATTGTTCATTGAACAAATTGCAAAAGATTCACCAACACAGATGTCCAGAATACTGTGGAATTTTGCGATGAAAACAGACGACTTAATAGCTGGCCACCATGCTGTCCCAAAATGTCCTCTACAATCCGTGACGTCACGCGCAGGCGTCATCATACCGAGACGTTTTCAGCAGGATATTTCGCGCAAAATTTAAAATTGCACTTTAGTAAGATAACCCGGTCGTATTGGCATGTGTTGCAATGTTAAAGATTTCATCATTGATATATAAACTATCAGACTGCGTGGTCGGTAGTAGTGGGTTTCAGTAGGCCTTTAAAGAGAAAGTGTACAAACTAATCGACTTTTGTTGAGGCTGTAACCCATTCTTCTTCTTATGGAACAATTTGCTTCAATATACACATTTTCTTCATTGACAAACCCTGTTCAAAAACCAAGTAATTTTGTAAATCCAGGTTCCACTGTATGTTCTTTCTCTTCATGTTGTGGTTCTCTGAATCTCAAAATCTGAACAGGCCATGCATCTTATGGGCTTAACTGTATACAGTATGTGGCCTGAATCCCTGTGTTGATCTGGATGTTGGCACTGCTACATAAGCAATATTACAGGAGGTGGGGGTTGTCATTCGTGTAATCATATATGATGATCTCATTCCAAAAGGGGGGCTTTTGAGTTTTATTTTACAGCATTCCCTTTTCCGAATTGTGTATTTTAGTGTGACAAGCGTGGCTGTGACCAAAGACAGCTTACTTTACAAGCGGCTCTGCCACATGTTTTTTTTCCCAGCAGTAAAGGCATCATTAACTATTTACAGTATGTTGTTTGGACCCACTCCCATCTCATCTCAATTATCTTTTCACTCCCACTGATGTATCTCCTCCTCCTCCTCTGTGCTCCTTGTGACAAATAAAGACTGAGATGGACAGGCTTAGTCAAGGTTCCTGGAATGTTTTTTTTGTTTGTTTGTTTTTTACTTTAGTAGTTTGAAGTGCAAACAAGAGCTTTCTTTGCTGCATGATAGTTTCTCAACAAATATTTTGCTTCATAAAGTGCAAATAGAACCAATGTAATGGCGGTAAGGAGCAAACTTCTCCTCCTGCATTAATTAACCTCTTAAGGACCAAGCTGTTTGTTTACATGCTTTTTTTAATTTCTCTTTGCTATTTGGGCTTATTGGACCTTAATTAGATTAAAAACTAAAAAGCATCTTTTGATATGATGTACTTAGTCCATAAGTACACAAATGTGTACTTCATGTGTAGTGACATGCTAATTTTTATATTTACACTTTTTTTTTCCAAATTCCATTGTATGTTATACTCTTCTGACACCACCAGATAGCAGTATAAGAGTGCATAATAATGCATTATGTCGGCATAAGACCCCAATTCAGTAGTGTACACAATTTTGGAAATAAGACCTAAAAGGTGCTGTCCACGCATGTGGCCACTAAGGCCTTTAGATTAATACATATTGCATGCATACGTTTCACACTAACGGCTGAGTAGCTCAGGCAACATTTTAAGGCGTACACAAAGGTAGATCAAGCTTCTGGATGCTCATTACTCTTTGGTAAACAAAAAGTACATTTCTTAATTAGTTGACTTAAGGGGGCTGTTTGCAACCTTTACACGGATGCCTATTGTTTTAAAATCATTTTATCCCGCCTTCTTATGGCTTTTAGCACGTGGTGACGTAACTACGCCCGCGTGGATGAAACAGCTGTGAGAGACAAGCCTGAATGCAAAACAAAGTCCTCTGACCAACAAGCAGTCTTTATTCAATATAATTGGTAATTGTGAAAAAGTATAGACATATAAAACATACATGTTCTGCTAAATCGCACATTTTTTTTTTTTTTTTTTTTGTTTAAAAATTATACTGTAACTTTAAACAAGTTATATTATACTGTTTTTTTTCCCTCTATAACTTACTTCACCAATTATTATTTATGTATTTATTTATAGTCATTGTTATTATTTATGGAGTATAGTTTTAGTAACTGCTATGTAAAGGAAACGGGGTAGGATTAAATAAGCTCTGCTTCTTCTTGTGGGGCGGTATATCTCGGTTGGTAGAGTGGCCGTGCCAGCAACTTGAGGGTTCCAAGTTCAATCCCTAATTCTGCCAACCTAGTCACTGCCGTTGTGTCCTTGGGCAAGACACTTTACCCCCCTGCTCCCAGTGCCACCCATACTGGTTTAAAAATGTAACTTAGATATTGGGTTTCACAATGTAAAGTGCTTTGAGTCACTAGAGAAAAGCGCTATATAAATATAATTCACTTCACTTCACTTCACTTCACTTCTTCCTACTCCTTTTCGAACATGTTAAATAGAGAAACTGGACATGTTGTATGCATGCATGTTCGAAATAAACTCAAACTCAACTCAACTCAACTCACGCCGATTGTTATGAAATGTTGTGTTATTTCCCGTGTGTGTGGTGTTGGATTTCTTGTCCAGTGCTCTTATTTTATAGTTTTCACTTCTCCTGTTGATCACTCAGCACTGTCTCCCACACATGTCCTAGACACCTAGACACACCTGTTCCTGGGCAATAATCAGGCTCCTTTCTACGCCATTGTTTACTGTTCTTTGTGTAGTGATGTACCACAATCGCTACTTCTTTACTTTTGCGCTCTTTGATATGTTATTTGTGCACTTCCTAGCTGCATTAACTTTGTTTTTGCATGCACTCCTGAGCTGCACTAGCTTTTGTTATTAAATATACTCAGATGGGATAGGCTCCGGAATAAGACAAGCTTATTTAATTCTAGCCTTTCTCAATAGCTATTACTAATACATTATTCACACCATGTGTTTAACATGTTGACAGTTATAATAATCAATATGTATATTTTGTAATTAAAAGGTTTGTTCACTTCCTGTGTTTAAATGTCTCCATTTTCTAATATTGTTGAAGTGGCACATTGTAAAAAAATAGTTGTTAAGATTAATACTTATTTATTGTTAAATTGTATGTGGTTGTTGTATTGTTCTTGCATGCAGTAAAATCAGTTGTTAAATAGAATAGCTCTCAGATAGCTTAGACCTCAGCCAGGCCCTATATCCCAATCATAGATAATTATTTAAAACAATGTTGAATCCAGACGGTTATCACTTAAATTTGAATCACTTGTTCTGTATCCCATTTCTGACATATTTTAAGAGTTTCATCAAAACGTTGCCAATTTACCAACCGACCTCAGGAAATACATAACCTTCTGCCGGTAGAAATTAATATAAGAATAAACAAAATTGTCCATGAGGGTTTGTGTTATTCGTTTGTCGCTTCCAAAGAGGTTGCAAGACAATTCACTTTTTGCATCACTAGCCAAGTGTACATGGGCAAAATATATTTAATCTGATCATAATTTGGATTAGAACACTACTGTGTACACGGACCCTGAAAAAATAATCTGATTAAGACATGCGTTTTAATGCATCGCACCTAAATATCGAAATACTTTACTTTGACGTGCACATCACATACTGTAAATGACAAGGTGTGTTATTGTTTGTGCCATGGTGATATCTTTTGGACAAGTTTGCTCACTGCAGGTGCTGAAAAAGAAGAAGTATTAGTGACTTCCGCTGTAATCAAACATGGCTTTGTGCATTTCTGCTTGCCCGACATTGTCACGTTATTTATTTTTCATTTTATCTTCTGTTCACTACTTTTGTTTTACCTTTCGTTTTTAAAATGGAGCTGTTCTGTGCCCTTTATGTTGTGTTATGTACGAGTTGCCGCGCGTCTTCATGTTACGACATTTTGTGTACGTGCCTGAGGCTAGCAGTTAGCACTTACAGTAGCTGTAAAGACGTGAATAAAAAGCTTGTTGAGGCGACAACTGAATCCCTCATTTTATTGTTACATCGACACATGACACTCTGGACCATACTTTTGTTTTTGTTAGTCTCGTTTTAAAGCAACAAACTCAACAGTACGGAACGGTACTTCTGTACTTGTTGAACAGCGAGATAATCGCTTCATTCCAAGACTGTTAAATGTAGTCCCCCCCTCCACCACCAAAGTATGGTTGACATCACAGACATGCAGAGTAAGGATCATTTCAAACTGAATAAGGGTTTTCATGTGAATGACTATAGGCATACACAACCCATCTCGATCAGAATGTGTCAGGCGTGTTTACATGAAGCATTTTTATTAGGCTTGTTAGGCTTTTAATACGGCTAATTGTGTCCATGTGCACATAGCAAGTGTCAGAAGCTGGCCATTTTTGTTCTTTAATGAAATTACATAAACCGAATGAACGCTCTTGTCAGCCATCCACTATATTTGTCTCTGTGAGTGGAGGCGGGGCCTGGGCTGCTCGCATACACACAGAGAGAAGTACAGCCTCATAACATAAACATAAGGTAACATACTTAAGTAATAATGATCCGGATCACCCGCAAAATTGTATTACTTACATTTTTTAAGTTATGTTGCTTGCTAACTAATCAAAAGACAAACCCTAATGCCGACACAACCTCTCGACAGAGGTAAACATTGGAAAAAAAACAGTCAAATATAAATCATTGGAGTTGGAATAGAGAACTCCTTTATTGTTTGCAGCCAAGTTGTACACTCAAATGTTGCTTCAAGTAGTATCAATCAGTCAATCAATCAAAGTTTATTTATATATCCCTTAATCACAAGTGTCTCAAAGGGCGGAACAAGCCACAACGTCATCCTCGGCTCAGATCAGGGCAAGAAAAAACTCAACCCAATGCATACTTGCCAACCCTCCCGGATTTTCCGGGAGACTCCCGAAATTCAGCGCCTCTCCCGAAAACCTCCCGGGACAAATTTTCTCCCGAAAATCTCCCGAAATTCAGGCGGACTCAGGTCCATGAGGACCTGAGTCCGCTAACCCACAATATAACCAGCATACCTGCCCAATCACGTTATAAGTGTAGAATGATGGAGGGCGAGTTCTTGGTTTCTTATGTGGGTTTATTGTTAGGCAGTTTCATTAACGTCCTCCCAGCGTGGCAACAACACACAACAACAGCAGTCACGTTTTTGTATACCGTAAAGCAGTTCGTCTGCCGTAAACAGCAATGTTGTGACACTCTTAAACAGGACAATACTGCCATCTAGTGCATTTGTTGAAAGCACTTTTGTGCGTGCCACACAGCAATGCATCATCAGAATTCAGCATGGTTAGAAAAATAGTGACAGAGAATAGAACAAGGATGGACAATTCAACCCTTAACTCAACAATGAGTAGATGAGTGTTATGTGTGTGTATATGTGTAAATAAATGAACACTGAAATTCAAGTATTTATTTATATATATATATATATATATATATATATATATATATATAGCTAGAATTCACTGAACGTCAAGTATTTGTTATATATAGCTTGTGCAGCCCTTTGAGACACTTGTGATTTAGGGCTATATACATATAATAAAATAAATATATATACGTATATAAATATATATATACATATATATATATATATATATATACATATATACATGCATATATATATATATATATATATATATACATATAATAAAATAAATATATATATATATATATACGTATATATATATATATATATATATATATATATATATATATATATATATATATATATATATATATATATATATATATATATATATATATATATATATGTTATGGGTCACACTTCTGCTGCTTCTCCTGTTTCGTGCCCTGACGAGCGCACCGCGGGACACGCCCACGGGCGTCCTCTCTCCGCTGCAAGCGCGCTTCCGCGCGGCTGCAAACACTCGGCAATCTACGCACCTGTCTGTGATGAGCGATCAGCCTTCATAAACCAGCGCAACCTGAGATCCGACGCCAGAACGTAGCTTCTCGTACCCAGTACACTCCCCGTCATCCTTCCTCGTCGTCAAGCTGTGTGTCTTGTCACATTGGACCTCCCTGTGGATCCCCCCTTGCCTTCCTGGATTTCGACCTCACGCCTGCCCACTTACTACGACGCCGCGCAAGGATGAGGACGCATTCCAATGCGCCCTCGCCGTGACAATATATATATATACTGTATATATATAGCTAGAATTCACTGAACGTCAAGTATTTGTTATATATAGCTTGTGCAGCCCTTTGAGACACTTGTGATTTAGGGCTATATAAATAAACATTGATTGATTGATATATATATATATATATATATATATATATATATATATATATATATATATATATATATATATATATATATATATATATATATATATATATATATAAAAATACTTGACTTGGTGAATTCTAGCTGTAAATATACTCCTCCCCTTTTAGCCACGCCCCCAACCACGCCCCCTCCCACCCAGACCACGCCCACGTCCACGCCCACCCCCCTCCCCCCACCTACCGAAATCGGAGGTCTCAAGGTTGGCAAGTATGACCCAATGGGATACAATGATAAACCTTGAAACCCCGGGTTCCAGCTTTGAACAGCTAGCGCAACATTTGTGGTCACCTAACCACCTCTCCACGCAGGAGAGGGGGCAGAGCATAAAAGAGAGACGGCAGATCAACTGGTCTAAAAAGGGGTCTATTTAAAGGCTAGAGTATACAAATGAGTTTTAAGATGGGACTTAAAGGGGAACATTATCACAATTTCAGAAGGGTTAAAACCATTAAAAATCAGTTCCCAGTGGCTTATTTTATTTTTCAAAGTTTTTTTCAAAATTTTACCCATCACGCAATATCCCTAAAAAAAGATTCAAAGTGCCTGATTTTAACCATCGTTATATACACCCGTCCATTTTCCTGTGACGTCACACAGTGATGCCAATACAAACAAACATGGCGGATAGAACAGCAAGGAATAGCGACATTAGCTCGGATTCAAACTCAGATTTCAGCGGTTTAAGCAATTCAACAGATTACGCATGTATTGAAACGGATGGTTGTAGTGTGGAGGCAGGTAGCGAAAACGAAATTGAAGAAGAAACTGAAGCTATTGAGCCATATCGGTTTGAACCGTATGCAAGCGAAACCGACGAAAACGACACGACAGCCAGCGACACGGGAGAAAGCGAGGACGAATTTGGCGATCGCCTTCTAACCAACGATTGGTATGTCTTTGTTTGGCATTAAAGGAAACAAACAACTATGAACTAGGTTTACAGCATATGAAATACATTTGGCAACAACATGCACTTTGAGAGTGCAGACAGCCCAGTTTTCCTCAATGAATATATTCTGTAGACATACCCTCATCCGCTCTCTTTTCCTGAAAGCTGATCTGTCCAGTCCAGTTGGAAATGCATCTGCTTTGAGTGTCGCAGGATATCCACACATTCTTGCCATCTCTGTCGTAGCATAGCTTTCGTCGGTAAAGTGTGCGGAACAAACGTCCAATTTCTTGCCACTTTCGCATCTTTGGGCCACTGGTGCAACTTGAATCCGTCCCTGTTCGTGTTGTTACACCCTCCGACAACACACCGACGAGGCATGATGTCTCCAAGGTACGGAAAACAGTCGAAAAAACGGAAAATAACAGAGCTGATTTGACTCTGTGTTTGTAATATGTTTGAGAAAATGGCGGATTGCTTCCCGATGTGACGTCACGTTGTGACGTCATCGCTCCGAGAGCAAATAATAGAAAGGCGTTTAATTCGCCAAAATTCACCCATTTAGAGTTCGGAAATCGGTTAAAAAAATAGATGGTCTTTTTTCTGCAACATCAAGGTATATATTGACGCTTACATAGGTCTGGTGATAATGTTCCCCTTTAAATGCTTCTACTGAGGTAGCATCTCTAACTGTTACCGGGAGGGCATTCCAGAGTACTGGCGCCCGAATAGAAAACGCTCTATAGCTCGCATACTTTTTTAGGGCTCTGGGAATCACTAATAAGCCGGAGTTTTTAGTACTTCTTAGAAATATAACACAACCACACAAGCCACAGCAATCTTGGCAATCAGTTAATAGACTAATTGATTATTATGCTGATGTCAGAACACAACTGATGATAGCCAAAACACTGAATTTGGATGGCCCAGGTAACTGAGGTTAGATGACAACACACAATATTCATCCAATTTCATCAAACCTATTTACCGATGATAGATATCAATGTTTTTTAGAGAAAAAGGATTTTCAGTAACGTCCTCTCAGAATGGACTATGAGTATGATTGCTCATGAATATCCAGTCAGTATTTACACTGCACAATCATCATACTTGGACAAAAGGTTACTCCATTAGCAATTTTCTCCCTGGCTTTTTGGCTAATTGGCTGCATTTGATCTAATCAAAACAAATGTAATTACTGGAAATATAATTACAGGCTTTTGATTCCAACTGAAAAAAAAAAAAAGGAAAAATATGCCCACACACATGCAATCGAATGTGCAGGTTTGTGTACCCACATGTAGTGACACTGGGATTCATTACATGCCTGGACCTGCTCTATGCCTACTGTAATGTCACGGTGTGTTTATCATGCTAAAGGCTCCCTGCGGAATCTGTAATTCCCTACTCCCTGCCTCATTAGCCTGGAGAGAATGGCGTAACAGGTTGGAAAGGGTTCTCCAAGCTAGTCCTCGTTCAACATGCAAATGAAAACACCATTTCCTCCTGAACAAATTAACTGGCTTTTCAAACGATAAATTTCCCCAGCTGTACTGCACTTTTTTCGACTAAACAATCCAACATGTTCCCGCAGATTCCCCCTGGGAGGGGAAGGTTTTACTGATGAATACAAATGAATACCTACATAATATCGGAGTGTTGAGGTAGCCTGGAAGCATCGGCATCAGGTTGCACTTTTGAGTTGGCTTTAAGTGAACAAGCCGCTGTATGAGTGGGTTGGTAATAGAGAGTGAGGTAGCTCAGTATTCTAAGGATATGTAATCGAGACATAGCACTTCTTGTGTGCTTTTCCTTCACAGACCTCAGGTTTGCAGGATATGTTTGCGCTAAATGAGTATTTTGGTTTAATTTTTCTCAGGTAAGAGCCGCTGCCAAGAGGTATTGTTTTAGCAGTGCATTGTGTCCGTGTTAAACATGCCAAATCTTCAGCGCATTAGTTTGTTTTGTGTGCTGTGGTAGCTTGGATAATTGAAGTCAGTAATTTGGCAATTTTACAATTAATGTTTTAAGCCTGTGAAAAAACCATACACCCATCTAAAACAGCCTTTTGTTTTTGTTAGTCCAGCACAGGGTTTGAAAAACGTTTTGACTCTTTGACTCTTCTACTGAAGTTGGGGATATTTGGCATTCAGCTGGAATTTAAAGGCCTACTGAAATGCGATTTTCTTATTTAAACGGGGATAGCAGGTCCACTCTATGTGTCATACTTGATTATTTTGCGATATTGCCATATTTTTGCTGAAAGGATTTAGTAGAGAACATCGACGATAAAATTCGCAACTTTTGGTCGCTAATAAAAAAGCCTTGCCTGTACCGGAAGTAGCAGATGATATGCGCGTGACGTCACCGGTTGTGGAGCTCCTCACATCTGCACATTGTTTTCAATCATGGCCACCAGCAGCGAGAGCGATTCGGGCCGAGAAAGCGACGATTTTCCCATTAATTTGAGCGAGAATGAAAGATTTGTGGATGAGGAAAGTGAGAGTGAAGGACTAGAGGGCAGTGGGAACGATTCAGATAGGGAAGATGCTGTGAGAGGCGGGTGGGACCTGATATTCAGCTGGGAATGACTAAAACAGTAAATAAACACAAGACATATATATACACTCTATTAGCCACAACACAACCAGGCTTATGTTTAATATGCCACAAATTAATCCCGCATAACAAACACCTCCCCCCTACCGTCCATATAACCCGCCAATACAACTCAAACACCTGCACAACACACTCAATCCCACAGCCCAAAGTACCGTTCACCTCCCCAAAGTTCATACAGCACATATATTTCCCCAAAGTCCCCAAAGTTACGTACGTGACATGCACATAGCGGCACGCACGTACAAATACGATCAAATGTTTGGAACCCGCAGCTGTATGCGTATTCACGGAACCGCGTCTCCGTATCCAACTCAAAGTCCTCCTGGTAAGAGTCTCTGTTGTCCCAGTTCTCCACAGGCCAATGGTAAAGCTTGATTGTCATCTTTCGGGAATGTAAACAATGAAACACCGGCTGTGTTTGTGTTGCTGCAGCCGGCCGCAATACACCGCTTCCCACCTACAGCTTTCTTCTTTGCTGTCTCCATTGTTCATTGAACAAATTGCAAAAGATTCACCAACACAGATGTCCAGAATACTGTGGAATTTTGCGATGAAAACAGACGACTTAATAGCTGGCCACCATGCTGTCCCAAAATGTCCTCTACAATCCGTGACGTCACGCGCAGGCGTCATCATACCGAAACGTTTCCAGCTGGATATTTCGGCGCAAAATTTTAAATTGCACTTTAGTAAGCTAACCCGGCCGTATTGGCATGTGTTGCAATGTTAAGATTTCATCATTGATATATAAACTATTAGACTGCGTGGTCAGTAGTAGTGGGTTTCAGTGGGCCTTTAAGAAGCAAAAGTGCTCTTTTACAAGTTAACTTAATTGACCTTTTCTAAACTTTTGTTTGCATATACAAACGTATTTGGCCACCCATCCAAATGATCAGAATCAGGTGTCCTAATCACTTGGCCCGGCCACAGGTGTATAAAATCGAGCACTTAGGCATGAAGACTGTTTCTACAAACATTTTGTGAAAGAATGGGCCGCTCTCAGGAGCTCAGTGATTTCCAGCGTGGAACTGTCATAGGATGCCACCTGTGCAACAAATCCAGTCGTGAAATTTCCTCGCTTCTAGATATTCCAAAGTCAACTGTCGTCTTTATTATAAGAAAATGGAAGAGTTTGGGAACAACAGCAACTCAGCCATGAAGTGGTAGGCCACGTTAACTGACAGAGAGGGGTCAGCGGATGCTGAAGCGCATAGTGCAAAGAGGTCCCGTCAGTTGCTTCAGAGCTCCAAACTTCATGTGACCTTCCAATTAGCCCACGTACAGTACGCAGGGAGCTTCATGGAATGGGTTTCCATGGCCGAACAGCTGAATCTAAGCCATACATCACATTTTTTGCATTTGAATTTCAAATTATTTCCAATCAAATTATACTGACAGTTTCATTGAAAATAAATTCAGTGTACAAAAAAACAGTGTATAAAAATTCAGTGCTGAAAAATTCAGTGACGAAAAAATCCGCTTCTTCAAAAAGCAAGACTCACTTCCAGTTAATTAAGACTGAAGCAATCGATCCTGTCTCCGAACCAGCCAATGAGGTGTCAAGTTTGAAGTCACGTGGCACGGGTCTTGCAAAACAGCATAAAAAAAGGCAGTTAACTGAGCTATCTTTGACTAATTCAACCTAAATAACGTTTCTATGCGGCCCGCTGGATATTTTCAAACTATAGAAATGATTCCAATGGATAGAATCTGAACTTTTGAATTGACATATGAAGCTCTGGGAACGAACAGAGTCTGGCAGAGTGGGCGGAGCTTGTTTACAGAGCAAAAAAGGCCATAGGAAGTGTCAGACGAAGGCAGAATTCTACAGCAAAGTTCTGCAGAACAGTGATATAATATCAAATTTGTGGATGTTTTTTAACCTTTACGTTTATATTTTGTCGTGTTTGTTGTATCTTTGGTGCTCTTGTTTGATTATAAAAGATGTTGATCAAGGAGGTGGTCTTATAAATATATATTCTCAATATGTAGTGTTTTATTGCTCAGTTTATATTGTAAATCACACAATCTATATTTTAAGTACATTCTGACTGTCATATAATTCCGTAAAAATAACTAAAGTTAATTCCGTTTTTGAGATGGTCTGTTTAGTTTTTTACTGAAAAAGACACTCGCATGTACATGAACATACAGAATGTGGGATTTACAATATTAACTATGAACAATAAAACACTGAATATTTAAAATATGTGAATTTTGTTCCTCTACTGCAAGCAACTTCCTTGATCGACATTTTTTATAATCAAGCAAGAACCACAGAGATGCAACAAACACTGCAAAAAAACAAAGGCAAAAAGTTAAAAAAAACATCAACTTATTCAATATAATATCACTGTTCCTATGATCACCTTAGTGTGTTGTTCATCTGTTAATGACCAAACTTTGTCTTGTGAACAGCGCGCTTACGCTCAAACATTTATTCCTTCCTCCATGAATGCATCCAAACATCAAAAGCATGCGTATTCTTTGTTACGTTTACCTGATAATCATTATCCAGCACCATCTGCTGGTCACATTGTGTGACAAAGTCAGTTTAGCTGCATATAATGACCCGTAGAAACCGTATGTCACCCAAAAGTGCAGATTTTAACCATTGGAATCATTTCTATAGTTTGAAAACATCCAGTGAGCCGCATTGAAATTTTAATTATGTTATACTATGCAAAGGTAGCCTAGTTAACTGCCTTTTGTATGCTGTTTTACAAGACCTATGTCACGTAACTTCAAATTTGACAACTCATTGGTTGGTTCTAAGACAGGCTCTGTTGCTTCAGTCTTAATTTACCAGAAGTGAGCCTTGCTTTTTGAAGCAGCAAATTTTTCCACACTGAATTTTTCTACACTGAATCTTTATACACTGATTTTTTGACACTATTTTTTTTGACACTATTTTTTTTTTTACATTGAATATTTATACACTGAATTTGTATACAGCAGACCTGGGCATTCTGCGGCCCGCGGGCCACATCCGGCCATTTGTGCATCCCTGTCCGGCCCGCGTGAGGCCAATCATCCATCCATCCATTTTCTACCGCTTATTCCCTTCGGGGTCGCGGGGGGCGCTGGAGCCTATCTCAGCTACAATAGGGCGGACGGCTGGGTACACCCTGGACAAGTCGCCACCTCATCGCAGGGCCAACACAGATAGACAGACAACATTCACACTCACATTCACACACTAGGGCCAATTTAGTGTTGCCAATCAACTTATCCCCAGGTGCATGTCTTTGGAGGTGGGAGGAAGCCGGATCATAAATTACAAAATACATTTTAAAAAGTATCTATGTCGAGTGTGCAATACCATGGTGCTGCTTTTGTTTTGAAAAGCACTATTTGTATTACTTCCGTGTGGACGTATGCTCATGCGCGATTGTGAGTGAATGTGAACAGCGGCAATCACAAATTACAAAATAAATTAAAAAAACATCTATGTCGTGCGTGCAATACAACTGTGCTGCTTTTATTTTGAAAAGTGTTATTTATGGGCTTATGTCCGTGTGTAACCTGTGAGTGAAGGTGCACAGCGACAAGTGATACCCGGTTACCCCCGAGACACTAAAAAGAGAAAAGTTGATGACGAATGCCGTGTTTTCAACAAGACATGGACTGCCAAGTATTTCTTTACAGACATTAAAAGTAGAGCCGTGTGCTTAATTTGTGGTACACAGGTTGCTGTGTTTAAAGAATATAATTTGAATCGCCACTCCACGACGAAGCACGAGGAAAAATACCGGAATCTGTCTGATGAAGCGCGCGCAAGGGAGGCTGATGCGTTGATGGTAAAACTGCAAATCCAACAAGGACTTTTTGCCAAATTTCACACCCCCAGAGATGCAGCCGTCAGGACAAGTTTCGTAATTTCTCACAAAATCGCCAGAAAAACTAAGGCGTTTTCTGACGGAGAGTTTATTAAGGAGTGCTTATTGGACTCTGTTGCGCTGATATGCCCGGAGAAGAGGGGCGCATTTGAGAACGTGTCACTCTCCCGACACACTGTAACGAGGCGGGTTGAGGCCATCGCTGGAAACTTGGCGCTTCAGCTGAAGAACAGAACGGTTGACTTTGACTGTTTTTCGCTGGCTTTGGATGAGAGCTGCGATGTACGTGACACCTCCCAGCTGCTCATCTTCTTACGTGGGATAACTGCAGACTTTCAAATCACGGAGTAGCTGGCAGCCATGCAGTCAATTAAAGAGACAACCACAGGTAATGACTTGTCCACATAAGTAAATGCATGTTTGTACATGTTAGGACTGAAATGGGACACGCTGGCAGGTGTGACAACAGATGGTTGTCCAAATCTGACGGGGAAAAATGTTGGACTTTTAAAGAGGATGCAGGTTAAAGTGACAGAAATGGACATTTTTGCATTGTATTATGCATCAGGAAGTGTTGTGTAAGACAGTGTTAAAAATAAAACCATCAAAAGCAATCTGCTTTTGTATAAAGTTAAGTTAGGTTAAATGAAATTATTATTATTATTATTATTGTTATTTTTCTTACGGTATATCAAAAATAATTTGAGCAAAACTTAATTGGAATATTGTCGGTGTGGCCCTCCAGCAGTGCTCGGGTTACTTATGCGGCCCCCGGTAAAAATTAATTGCCCACCCCTGGTATACAGTGATTTTTTTTACTGTGATATTTTATATACTGAATTTTTTAACATTTGATTTTTGTACACTGCATTTTAAAACACTGAATTTTTTTTCAACGATTGTAGCTGAGATAGGCTCCAGCGCCCCCCGCGACCCCAAAGGGAATAAGCGGTAGTAAATGGATGGATGGATGTCAGCATCATTTGATGTAAAAAAAATTCAGTTCACAAAATTCAAATGCAAAAAAAATCAGTTACATAAATTCAGTGTCAATAAAAGTTTTGTAATAAAGGCACACATTAACCACCATACAAATTATAAAAACAAAACGAAAACAACAACAACAAATGCCCAGAAAAATATCACTTTTCTGCAGAGTGTTGTTGCTTCTCTGTCCTCCTCCATTACACTGGCTCACACTTTGTAAACACACCCTCACCCACTTGACTTTATGTCAGAGCTTTGTCTTCCTAAACCTACTGTGACACAGTTCCTATGATTACCGTATGTATTACCTTTTTGACCTCTATATCACTGGAAAGCACAGCTTCAGAAAACCATGAGAATTATTGTGATATTTTAACATGTACAGTAATTTTAAAAATGGCACTGTAAATCATCTTGCCGGCTCTGCCGTTGATGTTAAACTTAAAATAAACGATTATTTGGAAAACGTTGAATATAAACAGTAGTTAAAAAAGCTTAATGGAGGTGTTTTTTCTATCTGCTCTCGCACAAACTTCCATCAAGTGTTTTGTTGGGTTGAGGTCAGGACAGACCCTCCATTATTTCTACTTCCAGATTCTGCAGGTAGTCTCTGACAAACACTGCTCTGCTCTTAGCGAGACCAAAACACAGCTTGAGTTTTTATCTTCCACTCTGTCCTGGTCTCAGCAGACTATTTTCTCAGATGTCCATCATTGTCTAAAACGTCTCTATACAGTCATCTCACACTCCCTTTCACGCGATTTCTTCTCACCCTCTTAGCACATTTAACATTGTTTACGGTGAAAGCTAAGGCCTTGTCTACACTAAGTCGTTTAACCCCTTAAACGAATAATTATTTAGCCTAAGCCCCGTTTCAGCCACACTAAACCAGCGTTTACAGTCCCCCTCTTCGAACAAATTTTTACACTGCTAAGTGTGCCGTGTATTTCTTGAATCTTCGGCACTTAGCTTTATATGGACTCATTGATCGTTTACAAACTGAGTTCGGAGAGAAAGTGACACCAGAGAGACCACGCCCACACAGGAAGAAAAGTCAGACAGAACACACCACAGCCAGCTTCATAATAAAGAGGTTTCGTAACTCGGAGCTAACCAATGGAAATATGAGTCAACCAGAAATGCCCGTGTTTCTCCTTCCTCTACATGTGCAGACACTTGTGGAAATCACACATGAATACCTTAAGAGAAAGCGATTGCAGCTATTTGGGATACAACACTTCTCAGACAGCAAGAGAACTTTCGAATGCAAAAAAGACTTTGTCCATTTGTCGAAGGAGAGTCAACGAGAATGCGGGCTCCCGGGGATGTGATAAAAAAGGTAGCGTGTGCTTTGTATTACCTGGTCGTCGAGGGAAAATTACGAAAAACGGTGAATGCATTTGGACTGGCAAAGCAGACAGTATCAGTTATCGTCCGCCATGTACGTCGCGGACTCAACGTCTAGGTCCAGAGTATATAAAGTCACCAAAAACGAATGGACAATGAAGGTGAAGGCCAAAGAGTGAGGAGTGTCCTGACCAGATATCTAGATCCCTAGTTTGATTGATGTAAGATGTTCTTTATCACATTGTTTACGTGTCTAATAAAGATTTGATTAATTTATGATGGCTCAGGTGTGATTCACTACAATAGGGCCCCACAGCACACTGGATTTCAGTTAAATGAAATACCACAACACTGGATATTAGGGCTGCAAATCTTTGGATGTCCCACGATTTGATTCAATATCGATTCTTGGGGTCACAATTCGATTATAAATCGATTTTTTTCGATTCAACTCGATTCATGATTCAAAAACGATATTTTTCCGATTCAAATAGGATTTCAGCAGGATCTACCCCAGTCTGCTGACATGCAAGCAGAGTAGTAGATTTTTGTAAAAAGCTTTTATAATTACAAAGGACAATGTTTTATCAACTGATTGCAATAATGTAAACACACAAATGTAAATTGAAGACAACAATATGTGGTCTGATGTATTCATGCTTGCACAAATTTTAACTAGAACAAAACGTTTTAACATCTGACTGAATTTGACACTCAGTTACTACTCACTCAGTTACCCGAACAATAAAATACAGTAATACAACTCCTGTGACTGTAACATCAATAGAATACAATTGGTAGGCTAGGCTAGCTGCCAGTCTGTGCCAGAACTTGGTGGTCCTAGAGGTCCAGTGATCACAGGTAAGAGCTACTCTGCTAGCTTTCGTCACAGCTTTCCCCACTTTTAGCTTTGTCTCTCTGTAAAGTGAAGGTACAACATTGTCTGTAAAAACCGAGCGTGATGGGATGTCATACTGTGGCTCAGTAGTTTTGATCATGAACCTGAAGCCTTCTCTCTCCACTGTGCTGTATGGTCGCAGGTCTTTTGCAATGAAACAAGCGATGGATCTGGTTATCTTCTTTGCCCGTTCAGAACTGGGTGGTAATTTTGTAAACTGGTGAAGTGTGTGTTGATCAGCTACCGATGTTGTTAGTGAATGATCCTTTTCCTCTGATAACTCAGGGTGGTGTCTGTCCAATTGAGTGCAGGGATTTGAAGTATTCCCAAAATACTTAACTTTATCAATCAATCAATCAATCAATGTTTATTTATATAGCCCTAAATCACAAGTGTCTCAAAGGGCTGCACAAGCCACAACGACCTCCTCGGTACAGAGCCCACATAAGGGCAAGGAAAACTCATCCCAGTGGGACGTCGATATGAATGACTATGAGAAACCTTGGAGAGGACCACATATGTGGGTAACCCCCCACTCCCCTCTAGGGGAGACCGAATGCAATGGATGTCGAGTGGGTCTGACATAATATTGTGAGAGTACAGTCCATAGTGGATCCAACATAATAGTAAGAGTCAAGTCCATAGTGGGGTCTGCAACGTCTCCGCTCGGGATGGTTTCCTGCTAAGTCTGCAATTTGCATGAGTCATGTCAAGCCCTTTCTTGCCACGGTAAAATCCAAAGTGTCTCCAAACGTTTGCTTTCAAAGTCCGCGGAGGCGGTTGTATTTCTTCTTTAGGTTTCTCAGTTTCTTTTTCTTCTACCTGCATTTTAGCGGCAACACAACAACACTACACTCCCCTTAGTAGCCAGGTAGCCAAGCTGCTTATTGCGCAATACCTACGGTAGCCCAGAAGGCACATACACATTGCCGGGAGCGAGGGAAGAAAATCGATTTTTGAAAAATGAGAATCGATACTGAATCATACAACGTGAGAATGGAGATTTGAATTTGGATCGATTTTTTTCCCACACTCCTACTGGATATTGTTCAGATAAGTTAAATTTAAGAACTTGCACACAAAGCTACACTGGATGTGACTATGACGTGCGCATTTTCCGCGCATGCGTATTAGGTCGCGTTGCGCCGGCGGACGGAGGGGCGCGGGGGTCTTAAACGGTGGCATTGTTGTGTGTGGACACGGATAAGATTAGGTGGGATTTACCCTGGATAACAGTGTAAACGGAGCCTACGACTTTCCTCTTCCACTCATTAATAAGTAATTAGCAGTTTGCAGCCTGCAGAGAATGCTCTCTATGTAGATCCGACTCACTGCTGGACCTCGCCGCCAAAGCAATCACCCGTTGCCTGAAGCAAGTCATTTGAATCCGTGTATTTTCTACCATAATGATTTTCTATCACATTTCCTTTCTTGAATTCAGTTTCAAATTGATGAATGTATTGGACATTGCAAGGACAGAATGTATTGCTTTGCCATTTCTCTGCTCTCTCCCCCTCGAATTGCTCTGTTCGTCGTCTTTAGAAAAAGCTGCATGTCCCTAAGGGATGCTGCTCGACAGAGGGTCAAACCAACGTGTCGTAGCATTCATTTGGAGACCTGCCTCCAAGACTAGGAATATCGACACAGTCAGAGGTTACTTTTTTTTTTTTTTGTACAGCTTTGAACTTGTAAAAGTGTTTGATGCTCCTTATAAGGGCAGCATAGAGAAATACGTATTTGCTCCATTCCTATTTTGGACCTGTAGAAGGATTACTGAAGCATGTCCAGCAAGTAGAGATGGAACTAGCTTTACTTCAGACTGAGCGTTTGATCAACCTCAGATTTGTGGAAATATGCTTAACCACAGCAATTTTCTTTTGATGGGTTTTGACTTTTATCTTTGCGCTTTTTCCCGGACTGTGCAAGAAATGGGAAAAGCGTAACCCCAAAATGTAATTAAAATAAATATTAAATATTACTAATGCACATGTACCTGTACATATTTTGAAGTTGGCCAAGCAAATTGAGGGTATGTGTTCTTATTTCATTCAAAAGTAGGGGCCATCAAAAATAACCATAAACAGAATTAATGATAAACCACAGTAACACTCCCAATTGTTAATAGTGCCATTTTAAATTAAAATGATCAAAAAACATGTGATGATTAAAAGTTATAGTTAAAGTACCACTGATAGTCACAGACACTGTAGTGAAATTACTCTCTGCATTTAACTCATCCCCTTGTTCCACCCCCTGGAAGGTGAGGGGAGCAGTGAGCAGCAGCGGTGGCCACGCTCGGGCATCATTTTAACCCCCAATCCAACCCTTGATGCTGAGTGCCAAGCAGGGAGGTAATGGGTCCCATTTTTATAGTGTTTGGTATGACTCGGCCAGTGTTTGAACTCACAACCTACCGATCTCAGGGTGGACACTCTAACCACAAGCCACTGAGCATGATATCCACATCTTGATAAACTCACGGACCAGCTAGCAGAGCTAGTTTAAATGCTTACATAAATACAAAATAAATTAACGTGTTTTCCCATCAAGAAACAACATGCCCCAATCTTAACTTGAATAACCACATTGCTGTCTTAGTGATCTATTCTTGAAGGAATGCGATGCGAACATACATATAACATCATATACACCGGATTTGTTTGCCTTTATCCTAAAAAAGACCCATTCTAACTATTCAAATTAAAACGGAAGAAGATAATCATATTTAAACACACAGATAAACATAATATGGCTCTTAAAGGGGAACTACACTTTTTGGGGAATTTTGCCTATTATTCACAATCCTAATGAGAGACAAGAAGACGCTTTCTAACATAAAATTTGGCTCGTTCTAGGTAGGTAGTGTTGCGTCCAACCAGTCTTCCTCTCAGGTCAATCCCAAATTCTTTCGGATGACATATATGTTGAGGAAGAAGGACCACCGAGACAGATTAGCAATATTACCAAGTTTTACTAAAGCTTTAGGAGACCAGCCCCTACAATGCGATAATAGCAGCAGCAAGAAGTGGTCTAAAAATCAAATGGAAAGAGTCAGTTTATTTCGTACGAAAGAAATACAGCCTTTTTGTTCTAAACCGATAAGGCCTCCTCCACAAAAAGGGAGTACATTATACTCCCGGTAGACATTCCAGCCTTCAAGGTGAAACACAGAGTTTACTAACGATCATAAGGTAAAAAAACCAAAGTGTACACATGGTAAAATTTTAGCTGCTATTAAACATGATTATGGATAAAGAAAGAACACTTTTAAAATAAATGCATTCTCCACACTAGCAATGCACCTAGTAAGAACAATCAATTGTACCTCTCAATCACTTTAAAAAGGCATTGAAAAACCGTCAACAATACTTAATTTACGTTCCGTAACCTGTGTAATAACCAAGCTGTAGCGACATTGTTATTGTAAGAGCGAACACTGAGGAACTCTTACTTAGCTTAGTAACACATCGCCATGCTTCGGTATTAGCCGTAAAATCTAACTGCGGAAAGAGATAAGCTAGCTTCTGCATCAACACGTAACATGTTTGAGTTTATAATGCACAACGCTGCGATACGACACCAATTTGTACTGACTGAAAAACATGAACAATCATATATCTCAGTATCTGTGAAGTAGGGCTGCAACGATTAATCGACATTGTCGAGAAATGTGGACAATAAAATTTGTCGCTGACAACTACAAACCCCGTTTCCATATGAGTTGGGGAATTGTGTTAGATGTAAATATAAACGGAATGCAATGATTTGCAAATCATTTTCAACCCATATTCAGTTGAATATGCTACAAAGACAAGATATTTGATGTTCAAACTGATAAACATTTTTTTTTTGTTGCAAATAATCATTAACTTTAGAATTTGATGCCAACAACATGTGACAAAGAAGTTGGGAAAGGTGGCAATAAATACTGATAAAGTTGAGGAATGCTCATCAAACACTTATTTGGACCACCCCACAGGTGTGCAGGCTAATTGGGAACAGGTGGGTGCCATGATTGGGAATAAAAACAGCTTCCCAGAAAATGCTCAGTCTTTCACAAGAAAGGATGGGGCGAGGTACAACTCTTTGTCCACAACTGCGCGAGCAAATAGTCAAACAGTTTAAGAACAACGTTTCTCGAAGTGCAATTGCAAGAAAACCACTGTTACTAAATA